>NW_008360311.1:2403540-2405009 GCF_000622305.1 Nannospalax galili
AATTATCCCTTTTTACAGATGATATGATATATCTAAGAGACACCAAAAATTCCACCCGAAAACTCATAGAAATTATTAACATGTTCAACAAAGTGGCAGGTTACAAAACTAACCTGTGAAAGTCTGTAGCCTTTCTATATACCAATAAAAAGCATTCATAGAAAGAGCACATGGAAACACTCCCCTTCACAATAGCTGCAAAAAAAAAATAAATAAAATATCTTGCAATAAAGCTTACAATCAACACCCGAAGAAGCCAAAATCACCACACGAACACATGGAGATTAAACAACACACTCCTGAATGATGAATGGGTCAAAAGAGAAATTAAGAAAGAAATAAAAGTATTCCTGGAATTAAATGAAAAGGACAATACAACACGACAAAACCTCTGGGACACGCTGAAAGCTGTCTTTAGAGGGAAGTTTATAGCTCTAAGTGCCTACATCAAAAAATCGGAACGAACACAAATAAATGACTTAACACTTCAACTCAACACACTTAAAAAGCAACAGCAAACAAAACCCAAACCCAGCAGACAAGAAGAAATAACAAAAATCAGGGCAGAAATTAATGAAATTAAAACAAAGAAAAGAATACAAAGAATTAACAATTCCAAGAGCTGGTTCTTTGAAAAGATAAACAAGATTGACAGACCCACCACTAGCCCAGTTAACCAAAAGAAAGAAAGACCACCTCCAAATCAACAAATCAGAGATTAAAGGGGAAACATCACAACAGACACCAGAAAGATACAGAACATTATAAGGGAATGCTTTAAAAACCTATATGCTACTGAATTTGAAAACCTAAAAGAAATGAACAGGTATGTAAAAGCATGGGAACCACCAAAACTAAACCAAGAACAGAGTAACAGCTTAAACAGACCCATAACGCATAAGAAAATTGAAAGAGTTATACAAAACCTCCCGACTAAAAAAAGCCCAGGACCAGGGGGATTTACAGCAGAATTCTACCAGGCATTTAAAGAGGATCTACAACCAATACTACTTGATTTATTCAAAAATATAGAAATGGAGGAAGAACTTCCAAATTCCTTCTATGAAGCCAACATCACTCTAATACCAAAGCCAGGTAAAGATACAACCAAAAAAGAAAACTATAGACCCATATCCTTAATGGACATGGATGCAAAGATTCTCAACAAGATACTTGCAAACCGCATACAGACACACATCAAAAAGTTCATCCACCATGATCAAGTTGGCTTCATCCCAGAGGTTCAGGGATGGTTCAGTATATGTAAGTCAATAAATGTCATAAATCATATAAATGGACTCAAAGACAAGAACTACATGGTCATCTCTATAGCTGCAGAGAAGGCCTTTGACAAAATTCAACATGCATTTATGTTTAAAGTTCTAGAGAGAATTGGACTGGAGGGAACATACCTCAACATAATTAAAGCCATATATAACAAACCCACAGCCAACATCATTCTAAATGGA
>NW_008360311.1:2405457-2416491 GCF_000622305.1 Nannospalax galili
AAATGAACCTACCATTTGACCCAGTTATACCACTCCTTGGCATATACCCAAAGAACTCATCCTATTGCAGGGACACTTGTACATCCATGTTTGTTGCTGCTCTTTTCACAATAGCTAAGAGATGGACACAACTTAACTGTCCCTCAACTGACAAGTGGATAATGAAAATGTGGTTCATTTGTACAATGGAGTTTTACTCAGCAGTAAAGAAAGATGAAATCACGAAATTTTCAGGTCAATGGATGGAACTAGAACCTGTTATACTAAGTGAAGTAACACAATCTCAGAAAAAAAAATTGACATATGTTCTCCCTCATATGTGGATCCTAGGATCAAACCCTGATAAGTGAGTGTGTATCCAGACACATAACTACAGGAACCAGGATAATGGAAAGGAAACCAGGAGACAAAGGAAAAGAAAGAACCTGAAAGAGAAGAACAGTAGGAAACAGGCATTAATAAGTGAGATATGGATTAAAATGGGGTTATTTTAAGGGTAAGGAGGAGGGAAGGTTATGCAAGGAACCTAGGGGATAAAGGGAAAGAAGGAGCTCAAGAGAGGTGGGACCATAGGAGAAGGGTATTATTAAGGGAGAAAGGGGAAAAATGGGGGCACCTTAAATGGGAAGACTGTGGTGGAAGGGTTAGACAATGCGAAAGATAAATAATGCCTAACTAGTTTAAAAAAAACAGAGGGAACCATATTATTCCAACAACTTACTGACAAATTATACATAAAACCAGATTAAAGAATATATGTCTAGGCAAGTTTTATCTGAGAGTGTTTGGTCTTTGCCAAAGCTTTATCTACATGGCACATGGTAATTAAAAGTACCTGACTGGTGGAACTAACCTTGGATATTTAACAGCCATACTATGAGGCCTATTAATTTGGACAGAGGGACATAAAGGACAGTTTTTTCTCCTTTCCCTCCTAGGTCGACTAAGTTCCAGGGGACTATGAGCATCTCTCAAAATGTCCTGTAACTACGGTGACTCACCTGTCCTCTTGATCAAGGAGGCTGTGGAGAACCCACCAGATGGACTTGAAGCAGCACCCAGTCTACAAAGAGGAGGGTAAATTCAGAGGAAACATTTTCTCCATGCTTCCAAGTGAAGCCAGCCATTGTCGAGTAGGACCTTTGACTTATCGTCATATAGACGGAACTGGTAAAAGAAAGGAGCCAAGAGTTCCTCCCAAGCCCATGTGACCCCTGAGGAACAGATCCTCAATGGCCTTAAGAGTAAAAATAAATTGGTTTATCTGGGCCAATTGTAGGGTCTTAAATACTCAAAAGAAAAGTATAATCAAAGATTAAAGGGGTCAATATAATTTTTTTAAGAGTCCATATGTATAGCTAAAGGCTACATAACAAGGAACAATGCCAGACAGGAGTTACCATCCTTTGAGCTATTGGCCAGGATGGCCCAAGGGACTCCCAAACAGTAACCCAGCATAAAACTGGGAAAATGAACAGCAGACCCCAATCTTATCTAAAGGAATATTGACAACTGATTGCTGCTACATGAGGAACAGCTGATCTTCCTAAAGCAAGGATTTCTAGATAGGCTGACTAGATTCAGCAGATGTACAAGCACTGGGGAATGGCTGGGGGCACCAACAACACAGTGGACAGTAACAGGGATGACAGAGTATATGGGCTCCAGTATGTGGGAACGGGGAGGCTATGGGAGGGTACCATTTGGGAAGTGGGTATATAGATGAATAAGATTGTGTGGGATGTTCTTTATGATATACACACACAAAATCAGCAAATTAAAAAAAAAGACATTTGAGGAGGAAGCATAAAAATTTACTTCACATTAATAAGTAGAGGTGATAAACATTACCATTGAAATCTACCTGATGCCTTTATATCCATACTCAGGTGCCAAGGATCCAAGTGTAACCAACTGTGTCTAGTAATAATCAGATACATAGAGATTAAAGACACATGTGCAAACATCTAAGCATTAGTAGCATTAAAAATGAAACCCTGTAAGCCATAAAATGGAGATGTTCTTTAAAGGTTAAAACCTCATTCAATTTTATGGCTTACAGGGTTTATACTGAGTTCAGTATTTTATAACTGTATTAATTCAACTGTGAACCTAAAAATTTACAGCCTTTACTTTTGAAAGAGATGTATCCTTGCTCTGTAATTTGTTACTGAATATGTTAAAGCAGTAATGAAATGCTTCTTCTAATCATGTGGTTATTAAGTAAAAAAACAACCTTTTATTTGTTAAAGACACTTTCATTTTTTAAAATATTTTATTTATTCATTTATTTATTTTATTTTATGTTTATTCATGAATTGCCTGCATGTATATAAGTGCACCCGTGTTGTCCAATGCCCATGGAGGACAGAAGAGGGTGTCAAATCTCCTGGAACTGGAGTTATATACTGGAAATGCGATGGATTCTGCCAGCGGTCATTGAAAGTGCCCTGTCTTCCATAAATGTCATACTGAGGTAAAAGATCCCCGAAGCTAGTGGCAGCCCACTCTAAGTTTTGCATTAAGAATCCAGTTGTGGTAGGGCGTGGTGGTGCACGCCTTTAATCCCAGCACTCCAGAGGCAGAGGCAGGGTTGTTAGCTGCCGTGGGAATCAAATCCAGGCTTCTGCAAGAACAGCCAGTGCTCTTAACTGCTGAGCCATAGCTCCAGTCCAAAATATTTTATTTTGAAATTATGTGTATATGTGTGTGTGGGGGGGCTGTGCACATGAGTGTAGGGCCTGAAGAGTCCAGAAGAGGGCATCAGATCCCCATAAAGATGTTGTGAGCTGCTCAGTGTAGGTGCTGGGAACCAAATTCAGGTCCTCTGCAGGAACAGTGTGTGCTCTTAACTGCTGAGCCATCTCTCCAGTCCCCAGATACTGTACTTATTTAACTTATTTTATTTGTGTGTGCTGGAGAATGCACTCATGTGTGGAGGCCAGAAGTCAGCTTCAGGGCTCCTTCCTCAATAACCCCCTACCTTCTGAGGCAGGGTGTGATAAGGCACCTTCATGACCATAGCTATACCTTGTTGGAATCCAGACTGAACCTCTGAAAACTAAAAGGCTCAGGGTGGCTCAGGTGTGGGAACAGGTAGGTGTGGCTCAGCTGCACCAAGCTTTGAGTTTGAAAACATGTCAACAGGCCTCTGGTTGCCTTGAGAACAGGCAGCATGTTCCCAGTTACCCCTGCTAACTGCAGATTTATGGCTTCTGTGTTTTACACTTGGCTCACTTTTACAAAATAATAACTGTTAAAGGGGTTATCCATCCCCTAAGCTATGGAAACACTTGGAAACTCAAACTTTTCACCCTGGATCTGTTTTTTGTTGTTTTTTTTTTTTGTATAAAAGCTTGCCCTAAAGATGGCTCACGGCTGTACTTGGGACCTGAATGCCCAGTGTAGTTGTTGGCCGGCTAATAAAAACTTTCTTTTTGGCAATTTTCTGTCTTCTCCGGTGAAACACCCCAAAACAAGCTTCTCTCACCAAACCTGGAACTTGCTATTTTGGCTAGACTGACTGATCAACGGGTGCCTTGTGTCTACCACCTCTGGCCCTCAGCACTGGGGTGGCACGTACCTATCACCACACCCAGCACTGGAGATTCAAACTCAGGTCCTCAGCTCACCCAGTGAACATTCTCCTAGTCCCTGGAATAGTTTCAAATGCCATTGCAGTGGTACTGTTTGGGCCAAATCAAATGAGTCCTGCATGCCTTTCTACCCCTTGACCTAAGTGTCAACAGAGATTTGCCTGCAATAGCTGAAAGATGGCCACCTCACATAGTTAGGAGTTTCACGTTAGAGCCTCCAACACTGCGCAGAAGCAGCAAAGGACTGCGTTGCTGAGGCAGGGTGAGTGAAGTGGAGGAAATGTGCAGGGTCAGGGGAGGAAGAGCCAAGCCAGGCCCAGGACTGGACAGCCATGCAGGAATTCTTCTAAGTGGGTCCATTGTGGTGTTTCTGGACGAGTACATGGTGTAGCAAAGAGAACCTACATAACTTGTATGTTTCAAGACAGTGACTGACCACATAGTCAGGGAGCTGGACCTGGGTATCCATCTCCCTCCCCGTCAGCACAATGCCTGTTGGTTCACCTATGGGACGCAGAGTGAAAAGTAAGAACAAGGTATCATGACATTATGGGTCAAACAAAGAACTTTGAAGTCTAGAGGATGCTCACCAGGTCAGGAGTTGCTATTTGTAAG
The DNA here is from genome assembly GCF_000622305.1 of Nannospalax galili. Taxonomy (NCBI): domain Eukaryota; kingdom Metazoa; phylum Chordata; class Mammalia; order Rodentia; family Spalacidae; genus Nannospalax; species Nannospalax galili. Next base: position 2,409,669 of record NW_008360311.1, read on the forward strand.
ACTGTCATCTAAGGCCATGGAAGCACTGCATCATTTATTCCTTGAACTTCAGTTTTAAATGAGTCAGTCAAGAGGAATGCGTTGGGACTAGGGAGATGGCTCAGTGGCTGCAGTGCTTGTACAAATGTGAGGCTTGGGAGCCCCAGAACCTGGGCGTTGCTATGACAACATTGAAATTCTCTGAATTTAAAAAAATAGTCTCTTAAATTTCATTTTGAAGAGCAGGGCCACACTCAGAGGACGTTTGTTCCTCTAGAGATCTCTGGGAGCCGTCTGTCTCCTGGAACTGTGCTGATGGAACTCTCTGGAACTCTGTTTCTAGAACTGTGTCCTGAGTCAGGCCCCACCCATAGTTTTATTTAAAATGGTTTCTCCAGCTTCAATTGGGGAAGTACAAGCTTGATTCCTCCCTGATCTTAACACACCATCACAGCCTTTTCTTTCCCAGTTCTAGTATATCTCATTCACCCAAGGTCATTGGTCCTTCACACAATCTCTGCTGTGTGCAGTGGTGAGGGGTCCGCTGCCTTTAAACACCTTGATATGTTTATTCTCAAGGAGACCCACATTCATTCATTATCTTTTTGGTAGCGTGCCAAATTGAGGTTGCCAAGGGAACAAGATCAGGTGTCCACGTCATGAGACACAGGAGTACATAGTTTTTCTGGGGTTAATTAAAAGTCATCAGTCCAGATTATGTCCACTTATAAAGTCATTCCCATAAGAACCCATATAAAGCCAGGTGGGAGTGGTGACCTCCCTGTAATTCCAGAGTTTGAAAGGCAGAGACAGGATCCCCAGAGCAAGCCGGCTAGCCACATCAGTGAACTCCAGGTGCAGTAAATAAACTGGAGCGAGATGAAGGAAGGCATCCAATGCCAGCCTCTGGCTTCCACACACATGTACTCACATGTATAAGAACCAGCACACACGTGCACTTTGCATATGCAAAAATAATGTTTTTAAACGTAGTAAGCATTTAAACCACTTTTTTTTTTTTTTGTCTTTTTGAGACGGGGTCTCCCTGTAGCCCTAGCTGTCCTGGAACTCACTATGTAGACCAGGCTGGCCTTGAACTCACAGAGAACCGCCTGCCTCTGCCTCCGGAGTGCTGGGACTACAGGCGTGTGCCACCATGCCCAGCTAAACCACTTTTTAATAACCTCCATAGTTATTTTATTTTATTTTTTTTTGCTTTTGAGACAAGGTTTCATTATGTAGCTCTGGCTGGCCTGAAACTCACTATGTAGAGCATAATGTAGAGATCTGCTGCCTCTGTGCCTCTGCCTCCTAAGTGCCAGGATAAAAGTGTGTGCCGCCGGATCCAGCTTCCGTGGTTCTTTCTAATTGCAGTACGTAGCTTGTCTTTCTTCTTTTCTTTTTACATTTATGTATTGTGTGTATGTACATGTGTGGGCACACTTCACAGCATACACGTAGAGGTCAGGGGACAACTTAAGGGAGTCAGTTCTTTCTTTCCAATATGTCATTTATGGGGATTAAACTCATATTCTCGGGCTTGGCTGCAAGTACCCTGACCCCCAGCCATCACACTGGTCTTCCAGAGTTATTTGTTGTTTTAAAAAAATTTATATTAATTAATTCATTTATCCATTCAGTTTTCTTTGAGACAGGGTCTCCTTGTAGCTCCAAGTGGCCACTATGTAGAGCAGGTTGGCCTCAGTCTCAGAGAGCAATCTGCCTCTGCCTTCTGAGTCTTGGGATTAAAGGCATGTGCCACAACACTTGGCCTATTTATTTTTATTCTTTATTTTTAAATTTTTATTGACTTTATGTATATTTCATACAGAAAATCACCTTTACACCCCTTTCCCCTTTGGCCTCCTCCCATACCCACCCTCTCCACTGAAGTTCATACCTTCTGTCATTTGTGTTAAGTCCTATCATGTAAAGTTAGCGTCCCCAGAGGTCCCTCATGCAAGTTCCTCCACTGGGATCTAGTCAGCCTATCTAGAGTGTCCCTTCATGAAGATCAGCTCATTCTCACCCAGCAGTAATCAGCTTCCAATAATTCTTCCACTAAGATTGGGGAGCTGTCCATTTCCACAGTTCTGCTGGGTTTTTGTCTGCTTGAGTTTGCACGGGTCTTGTGCATGCTGACACCATTGCTGTAGGTTTGTATGCGAAGAGTCCTGGAGCCTGTAGGACTGTTTTGTGTACGGTCATGCACTTCCTTCCTGGCTCTACGATCCACATGCCCATGGTTTTGGGGCTCAGGTATAGCCTGTTGCTGCTGCCATCGCCATGGACAGCACACACAACTCCTCTAGCCCATCAGTGTGACTCACACCAGCCACTCCAGGAGGCTTCCAGGCCAAGTTCTGTTATGATGTGATATGAACTCCTTCACAGGCTCATGTGCTGAAGCCAGGTCGCCAGCTGGTGGTGCTATTTTGGTAGGTCCTAGCTAGAGGAGCTCCATCACTGGGGGCATGTCTGTGAAGGTGATGCTTGTTTTCAGTTCATCTTTTACTCCATCTGCTTCCTGTCCTCCATGAGATCTTCCTCCTGCCATGATGTCCCGCTTCACCATGGGCTCAGAATCAGCCAGAACTGTGGACTGAAGTTTCTGAAACCACAAGTCAAGGTAAGTCCTTCCTCCTTTAAGTTGCTCACACTGGTTGCTCTGTGTGTCACAGTGACAGCAGGAGTAATCAGCACACGGTCCTTGCCTTAATGTGGCGTCCAGGCCCCTGCGGGATCTGCAGAGGCCTCAGTGATGACTCAGTGCTGGGCCACTTTCTCCTCAGCTCTTTTCAGTGTCACCCTGGAGTCCTCCCAGTAAACTTTCCATGGTGGCTGTGCCTCCAGTCTTCTCTGAACATCTCCGGTAATACCTGGCTCTGGGCTCTGGGGAATCTAAGATGGACACCATGACTGCATTTGGGGTGGCAAAGGGTTGATATGAAGCAAAAGCTATAGTTCTAGAACAGTCATTATTTCCTCCTCAAGAAAATGAAAGCAAAAACCATCCCTGAAAATGGCCTGATGCAGAGACAGTGGCTAGCAACGCCTGTTGGGAGCTATTAATCCATTATGAACATCGAGCTGTGGCAGCCTTGCTTGTTTACTGAGTTTGTGTTTTACACACCAGTACCTAATCTGCCAACTCAGGAGGAATGTGTTGATAATTTAGGGAAGATGGTTAAATGGCGGAGTTCACAACAAGTATCTGACCGCTCCTTGACCCTCAGCCCAGGTGGGAAACACAGCTGTGGAAGCTAATTGAGTTAAGCAAACGAGACTGTCTGATGTTCTTCTGTATAAACAGGCGGAGCTGAAATAACCCGGGGCTGCAGTCTCTACTGACTGTCCTCCCAAGGATCTTTTCTCTGTCTCTTGTTTTTTCTTTCAATCCTCACTCCCCCTTTCAGTTACTGTCCGTCTTGGCCGGTTGGCACCGGCAAACACCCAGGACTAAGCTCAGGATATTTGCTACTGAGTGTTTCTCCCTACTTTTTACCCCTAACAAGTCAAATTGTCTCCCTACCCTGAGGCCAGTTCAGAATAGTATGCCACATGCACACTAAGTATCTGCACACAGCATATAATATATATAAATACATAAATATAAAACAAGGTAGGAAAGTTGGATTTAAGGAAATTGTTTTCTCATCATTGTGACCAAATACTTGACAAGCGGCAAGCTGAGCTGGGAAGGAGCTATTTTAGCTCACAGTGGGAGGGATACAGCCATCTATCTTGGCCGCAGGGGAGGCATGGTGGCAGGTGGCTCTGGGCAATGGGTGGCTCCTTGGTGCCTAAGCAAAGAGCCTGGGCAGGAAGAGCAGCCAGGCTGTACACCACCCATAGCCAGTGACCACTTCATCCAGCAAGCCTCGGCCTCCTAAACAGCACTTCCCCAAACAGTACCACCCGCTGGGGACCACGTGTTCAAATACATGAGCCTGTGGAGGACATTTTACATTCAAACCATAATAAAGATAAAAGTAAAGCAAACGGTATGCTGGCATTTGCTGTTTCCTCTCAGCACCTGCCCAGCTGATCTAGGTGAAAGCTGACCCCTCTTCATGTGGGTCCTGATCAGGAGCGATCATCAGGGTCATCCATCTATGTGTCCTGTGACAGTGAACACCAGCCTCCTGTTCGTATGAATGCACAGAAGCCCCTGTGGCAGTTTTTAAAATATGGTCCCCAGTTCTCTCGCAGCTCTACTAAGAGGTGGAACTGTATCTCCTGCCCTTTGATTTCTTTAGTGATAGAACACGGCAGGATCACTGTGTTTTGGTAGAAAGCTGCAGCTCCTATGTCTAGCTGTTGGCACATGACGCTGGGAGGATGCCCAAGCCACGTGGAGAGGAATCCAGGTCTCCTGCTTTAGCTGCAGTGAAGCTGTCACTAACTTGTGGGCCACATGGGTGAACATTCTTAGAAGTGAATTTTCTAGCTAGTTCCTGAGCTAAATCAATTATTAAACCACCAGGGTATGACTGGCTTATAACGCAACAAGAGAAAACTAGAGCACTGGGAACTTGAGACCTTGTTCATAAATCTTTTCCCTCTGAACGATCTAATTAGCGTCTTTTGTCCATAGTGAAACTTAGTATTTAACACCCTCCTGTCCTTCCCCCTCCCCCGTTCCATCTTTCAGCTCTAGGAAATGCCCTTGTAACCCTTTGCAGATAATTTCTTCATTTTCTCTGTTCTTTCTTTCAGTATGAGACAAACTGGATTGATCTCCTAATTCCTTTTCCTCCCCACCCCCAACTCCCCCTCCGTTTATCCTCCATTGATAACATTGAAATTTAAATTTTGGCCACCAGATATTTAACTTCCAAGAGCTCTATTTTTTAAGTAGTGTCCTATGCGTTTGTCCATGAATACAAATGTTCCTCTTTCCTCTGGGGGCATTAGGAGTCTTCAGGATTTCCCAAGAGCACCTGCACTTCCTGTGCTTACGTTCCTGTGTCTTCCGTTTCTGGTTCACTTAGATCTGCCCAACACTGTTGTGTTAAGATTACATTCTCAACACACGAATTTGCTAAAGGTCCTTAGAATGTCCACAGTTATGTGAGACTGTCACCAAAGTCAATTTTAGAGCATTTCCATTACTCACAAACTCTGCAGACTCTTACCCACCACCACCCTGTTCCCCACCTGAGTCCTGAGCACTGCCTTCTGCCTGTGTGGTTTTCCCTCCTCGGGACATTTTGTCAGAACGGGATCATGCAATGTGTAGCCTTTCCTGACTGAGGCTTAGAATAATGTTACTACCATATTATGCCATGAATCCATATTTCATCCCTTTTTTTAAAAAAAAAATTAAAATTTGTGGTTAAATCTGTGTAGCATAAAATTTACAATTTTAGCCATTTTAAATCAACAGTGTAGCTTTGAGTCCACTGACCTTGCACTGTTCATTTCCAGAATTTTCATTACTCTTGGCTGAAACACTGCACTCACCGGACATGAGCACCCATCCCCCACAACCTGCCCCTTGCCATCACTGTTTAACTTTCTGTCTCCATGTATTTGACAACTTTTGGTACCACATACAAGAAAACCATACAATATTTGCCCTTTTGTGTCTGCCTTGCTTCACTTAGCATAACATTTTCAGATTTCACACACGTCATAGCAAGTATCCCAGTTTAGCGCCTTTGAAGAGTGAATGTTAATATAGTATACATATATCCTGCCTTCTGTTTCTCTGATCATTGAGTACTTGGTTTGTTTCTGTGTTCTGCCTGTCATGACCAATGCTGTTATTAGGACACACTTTTTGTGGATGTTTTCTTTGCTCTTGGAACTGCTGGGTCATATGGAATTCTGTATTTAACCGCTTGAGGAGCTGCCAGAATGCTTTCTAAAGGGTCACTCCATTTCCCATCCTCATTAGCAGTGTGTGAAGTTGCTGATACTTCATGTCTTTACCAATACATATGACCCAGTTTTCTCCAGTGATTTTGATTTGTACTCCTTTAATAACCAATGGTGTTAAACATCCATCTCCTGTTTTTTAGACAGAGTCTCACTATGTAGCCCTGGGTGACTTGGAATGCAATATATAAACCAGGCTGGCCTCAAACTCACAGAGGTTCACTTGCCTCTGCCTGGGACTAAAGGCATGCACCACCACACCCAGCTTATTGGCCATTTTTATATCTTCTTTGGAGAAATTCTTGCTCATATCCTTGCCCATTTAAAAATCAGATTATTTGCATTTATATTATTGGATTCCATGTGTTCCTTATGTAGTCTATATCAAAGAGTCTTACTATATACACAATATAGAAATATTTCCACCTTTTTTCTGGAACTATCTTTTCACTTTCTTGGTAAGGTCATTTGGAATACTGCAATTTGATGAGGACCGGTTTGCAGCATTCCCCTTGAGCTATTCTTTTGAGGTCATGTCTAAGAACTTATTGCATTTGTCAAGATGCTTTCTTCTAAGAGTTGTATAAGTTTAGCTTTTTTATTTAGGCCCTTGTCCATTTTGAAGTGGTTTCTGTACACAGTGTGAGGTAAGGATCTAATAGTGTTTTGCCTGTGGCTACCTATTATCCCAGCACTATTTGTTGAAAAGACTTTCCTTTTTCCTATGGAATGATCTTATTATCCTGTCAAAAAAAATCAGTCAAAGTTTTGGTGTAATGGCACACACCAGCAATCCCAGGGTTATGAGTTGAAGGCCAGCCTGGGCTACATAATGAAGCCCTGTCTAAAAATAATCAGTCTCACCATGGACATATGCTAGTTTTTTGTTTGTTTATTTGTTTTGTTTTTTTTTTTCCTGAACTCAGATCTAGGGCATTGATCTATTTTTTTTTTTTTTTTG
>NW_008360311.1:2416747-2429413 GCF_000622305.1 Nannospalax galili
TGTGATAGCGATTTCACTGAATCTGTAGATAAACCTAGCAGCATGGCCATCTTCTAACAGTAAGTTGTCTGGTTCATGAACGTGGGGTGCTTTTGCATGTATGTTGGTGTTCCCTCATTTATTTCCATGATGCTGTATAGATTCAAAATTTTTAAATTTTCCACTTCTTTAGTAAAATCAACCCCTAAGTGCTTTAGACTTTGTGATTCCATTGCAAATGGAATTCTCTCTGTGTGTTTGCATGTTTACACACGTATGTGCCTTGTGTGTGAATGTGTGTGGAGGACAGAGGTTCCTTAATCACCCTTCACCTTATTTATTTATTTTTTTGAGACAGAAACTTCTCCATGAGCCTGGAGCTTACTGATCGGCTAGGTCGGAAGTCCCAGGGACCCCCCTATCTTTGTTCCACAGCACTGGGGTTGCAGGCATGTGCCACCCCCTCCCCCCAGGTTTTCTGTGGGTGCTGGGGATTGAACTTGGGTCTTCAAGCTTGTACAGCAACCACTTTACCAATGAACCATCTCTCTAGCCCAAAATGGAATCTTTAAAAACTTCGTTTTTAATGATTACAGGTGCATAGAAATACAATTAATTTTTGTGTATTGATCTTACATCCAGTAATCTTGCTGAGCTAATTTATAGCACTAATATATTTTGTGGATTCCTTAAGATTTTCTATACACAAGGCTGGTGAGATGGCTCAGTGGGTAAAGGCACTTGCTGTCCATGCCTGATGAACTGACTCTGATTCTCAGACCCCACAAGGTAGAAGAACACACTCTACTCTGGAAAATTGTCCTTTGACCTACACACACATAGCATGCTGATAATAAATAAAATAAAATGAATTTTAAAAGATTTTCTATATACAATGTCAGGCCGTGTGTAATACAGAGTTTTGCTTCTTTATTTCCAATGTTTTTGCTTTTATCACCATGACTAGACGTTCTAGTACAATGCTGAATATCAGCTGCTAGCCCAGGCATCTTTGATTCCTTCCTGTCTGTGAGGGCATCCATTCTTCCACTATTAAGGATGCTGCTATTTGCGGAAGCTTTAGAGACGCTTTCATCAGGGTGAGAAAATTTCCTTCTGTTCCTTATGAAAGTACTTGAAGTTTGGCTGATCATCTTTCATGTTTTGGTAGTTGGCCTTGGCCTTTAATGGCTGCGCTGTCCCTCCAGCCTTTGGCTGATCATCTCTATGTGTGTCATTTTGTGTATGATACTGGATCCATTTCCTAGAATTCTGTGTAGTAGTCTTATATCTGTATTCTGTACAACTCCAGTGGAGTTCTCGGGTGATTTTAGCACCAAGATACTCCTTTAATGAGCTGGCACATAGTCCATCTACTTTGTGGAAGAGTTTGTGAAGCCTGGATCTTAATTCTCTAAATGTTTGATTTCACTGTTGAGGACCACTGACGTCGGCTCTTCTGTGCAGGTAGTCTGTAATTCATTCTCTTCACTTATCATAGGTCTAGTCAGATTAGTTTTTCTTAAGCCAGTTGTGTGTGTGTGTGTGTGTGTGTATGTGTGTGAATTTGTCTCTCTCGTCTAAGTCAAGTAATTTATTGGCAACAATTGTTCACAATTTCTGGTTTTAGTTTTAGTGATTTGAGTTTTTTCCCTCCTTGGCCAGTCTTGCTATAAGCTGGTCATATTGTAGAACTTTTCAAATAAGTAGCTTTTGATTTTATTGTCTTTTTTTCCACTTAAAAAAAATTCTCTGTCAGAGGTGGGTGTGGTGGCACATGCCTTTTATCCCAGAAGTCAGGAGGCAGAGGCAGGCAGATCTCTGTGAGTTTGAGACCAGCCTGGTCCACATAATGAGTTTCAGGCCAGCTGGGGATAAAGGGAGACCCTGTCTCCAAAAAAACCAAACCAAAACAACAACAACAACAAAAAAAACCAGAAAGGAATTCTCTATCATTAATTTCTACTATAATCACCACTTCTTGTTGCATGGATCAGGCTGAATTTGCTGTTCCCCTTCCAGTGTGTGCTGGACAGCTTCTACTGTCAACTTGACCCGCCTGGGAAGGGAGAGCCTGGTTTAGGGAATTTCCTCTATTGGCCTGGCCTCTGGCCATGTCTGTGAGGCATTTAATTGATTGTTGAGTGATACAGGAGAGCACAGCCCACTGTGCACGGTGCCACTCCTGGGCAGGTGGTTCTGGGTTATAGAAGAAGGAGGATTGAGCGCAGGCCAGAGAAGCAAGTCAGGTGAACAGTGTTCCTCACATTCCGTGCTTCTGTTCCTGCTTCCAGGTTCTCATCTCGAGGTCTTGCCTTAACTTCCCTGGATGTTGGATTGTGACCTGGGAGTTGTAAGCGGAAATAAATCCAATCCTCCCAAAGGTGCTTTTGATCAGAGGTTTACCACAGCAACAGAAACCAAACGAGGACAGGTGTCTCAGGTGGAGGGCTAAGTCATCGACTTGTGATAGTTTATCTTTACATTTATTTACTTACTTGTTTTATTAAAAATTTGAGACAGAGTCTCAGTATGCTGACCAGGCTTATTTCAAACCCATAATCCTCCTGCCTCAGCTTTTTTGAGAAGCTGGTATGGGCAAAGCCACTTCAGCCAGCTGCTCCTTTGGTAGCTTGGGCGTTTATGCTTATTCCTTTCTTTCTGGATACTGTTGTAGTTGCATATGTTTTGTGTTTTTATTTCCTTTCATATAAAATATTTTCTAAACGTTTGTTTGACTTTTCATTAGTTCACTGGTTACTTAGGAGTGTTTAACTTCCACATGTCTGCTTCCCGTGTTTCCCTGTCATTGACTTTAAGCTTTAGTCCATGATGCCTGAAGAACACACTTGGTATTGTTTCTTTTGTCTTAAATTTATCGAGTGTTTTGAATGACCTAGCATGGGTTCTCGTTTGGAAAATGCTCCATGTGCATTGCGGAAAGATGAGCACGCTGCTGCTGTTCCTGTGCTTCCTTCTGTTCCTGCCTCCAGGTTCTTCTACTCCAGGAGCAGCCACAGACGTCAACTATGCTGGTCACATCTTTTACCCTCGTTCACATTCTGTCTAGTTCTATTTATCGGTGTGAATAGTGTGCTGATGTGTTTCCCATGGACTACCTGTTTTATTTCTGTCCTGTTTTCACTTCATGCATCTGGTGATCTGTTGTTAGGTACATAAATCCTCTTGATGGACTGATCTTTTTAATCACTAAAAAAGCCCTTCTTTTCCTCTAAAAAAGAATTTTTTGTTTTAAAGTTCATATGATAATAGGACAACCACTTCATCTTTCTTGTGGTTGCTGTTTTTATGACATACATTTTCCACACTTTTACTTTTAGTCTATTGTTATATAGCGATCAAAGCTGTGGGAGCGGGGGGTGTGCCTCGGTGGCAGAGTGTTGCCTAATGTGTGTGAAGCTTTGAGCACACAACAGATCCCCAACCACCCCTCCAAACGACACAGAACAAAGTTGTGTATTTTGTAGACAGCATATAGGCATCTTGTTTTAAAATTTGTTTTATTATTTATTATTTTTATTTTATGTGTATGCATGTATTGACTGCATGTAGGTAAATGCACTCATGACATGCAATGCCTGCAGAGGACAGAAGAGGCCGTCGGATCCCCTGGAACTGGAATCACAGGCAGTTGTTAGCTGTTATGTGGGTGCTGAGATTTGAACCCAGGTCGTCTGCAAGAACAACCAGTGTTCTTAACTGCTGATCCATCTCTCCAGCCCCTAGGTATCTTGTTTTTTAATTTTTAATGTTTTATTTATTTTTATTTTATGTGGATGAGTGTACTTTCTACATGTGGGTGTTACCTGTGTCATGTAGTGCCCATGGAGGTCAGAAGAGGGCATCAGATCCCCTGGAACTGGAGTTACAGACAATTGTTAGTCACCATGTAGGTGCTGAGAATCAAAACTAGGTTGTGAGACTTGCCAATAAGCACCTTTACCTGCTAAACTATCTCCATCTAACCACACTTATTTTCTTTACTTTATCCATTCATAGTTAATATTATTAAGGACTTATTAGTAATATAAAACACACATTTTATTGTACCTAATTATAAATATTATGTCTTATATATAAACAAATATGAGTAATTATTTAAAAATTTTTAAAATTTTATTTTAATTTTATGTGTATGAGTGTTTTTCTTGTATGTATGTAATTGTACCATGTATGTGCAAGTCCACAGAGGCCAGAAGAGGACATTGGGTCACCTGGAACTGGAGTTACAAATGATTGTTAGCTGCCATGTGGGTACTGGGAACCAAACTTGGGTCCTCTGCAAGAGCAACCAGTGCTTTTAACAACTGAGCTGAGGAGTAATTATTTAACAACATGGTTAGCTATATGATGATGTATGGTCATTATGGCTGGATTCATGTCTGTCAGTCTGTCTTTGTCACATGACTTTTCTGACTCCTGTTTCTTTTGTATGAATGTTCTTTAAAGAAGCATTTATATACCTTCACAATATTTTGATATTTTTATTTTTCAATGTTTATACTTTTATTGAATTTTTGTGCATTTCATACAATACATCTCTGTTGGGGAACCCTGCTGTTAGGGTCGCAGTTTCTCCATGTCCGGATAGCCGCAAAGCGGCTCGGCGTTTAATGGAGAAACTCCCCTTTTCAGCGGGGCGCCTCCTGCTTTCTTCCTGGCTCACTTTGAAGTGCCCGTCACAGATGCCTTATCGGAAACATGTCCTCTGGCATAGAAACTACCAGGTTTTTCTATATGATAATCAGGCACTGTCTAACAGCCTGATTGATAGAAGCCCACCGCCACATGTAAATAAAGCATACTACAGAGCACCTATCAGCTGAGGCTTTTGCTCATGCCTCACAAATATAAATCTTCTAGTTTCCCCCTAATAAATCGGAGCTGTATCACTGAATCCGACTGGGCTGTTTTCACTGTGTCTGGAGCTGAGTTGTGTTTCACTGCACCTAGGACCAGCCTGTGAGCAGTCTTCCTGGAAGAAGCTGTCTTCCGTCAACACTGACTCGCGAAGATTCTGCGTTCGCCGTTCCTGCACTTCCCCGCCCTCGTGGTTCGGTGGCCAACGACCCACGAGCCGAGGGGGAGCCCCCCGCAGCTAGCCTGAGCCTCCCGCAGCTTGGCGCAGCCCACCCGGCAGCCTGCAGCCCCCTGCAGAGCCTGCACTCGCCAACGCTGCCCCGGACCCGCCGATCTGCAGAGCCCCACCTGCACTGGCAGGCAGCCACGGAGGAAGAGAGAAAGAGACCTGCCCACCCAGCACATCTCAGCCATATATAGATCCCCTTCCCTATCTATACCCCACAGCCCCCAGCGGATTTCATGTAGTCTATCATACATGTTAAGGCCTGTTGAGTCAAACTCAATATTTTTCTATCTGTCTATACACCTATCTGTTAAGAACCTATTATCTGTATTTTGTTGGTTTCTCTAGTGCTCCCTCCACTTACCCAAACCCCTCATTTATTCGTGGTAACAACCCCGATGAGGTGGTAAATGCTGTTCCTATGTCTGTTTCTCTCTGCTTTTGGCACTGTCATTATAGACATTGCATTTGTAAATTATACATGGTCAATGATACATTAATTACTCTATATAATTTTAATTCTTTGGAGTTAGAAGAATAGAGTAAGACTATATGCACAGCTTTTGCTAACTTTCTTAGGTGTCATTTCTGGCTCTCCTTCTTCCCTCCTGTATGTTCAAGTCACCATTTGGGATCGTTTTTAACCTGATACAGCATTGCTCTTATCTAATTCCTTTGCGTTTATTTTCATTTATAAATGGCAAATCTGCCACATTTATGTGTGTCCAATCACATATACTATTGTTTTATACAGTAAGGGCAGTTGTTCACCTGATGAAAGTCTTGAGCTGTAGCTGCTTTTCATTTTCCATCTGTGTGTGCTTAGGAGGTAGAAGAGAGCCTAGAGTGGTGATGCCTCTAACCCAGCGCTTTGGAGACTGAGGCAGGAGGATTGCCATGAGTTCAAGGTCAGGCTGGGTTACATAATGAGATCATGTCCTCTGCCCCCCAGACCCCCAAAAAAGTAGTAGACAAAAGGAAAGAAACTATAACTTATTGATTGCTGGGCTGGGGAAGAAACTCAGGGAAGATGTGAGCAGGACACGCTGTGCTGGCAATGCTGTTCAGAATTAGGAACACAAACCTCTTTAGTCAATGAGGCTGCCTGTGGGAAAGTTACTGTTTTTCTGGGATTTCACCTTCTCATTAGCACAGTGGGTTTAACAATGCCTGTGAGATGTTCAGAGCAGAATTGACCTGTCAGGTATTCAATAAAGGGCAGTTACTATATTCCACTTCCAAATGGAGCTCCAGAGCCTAGCTCCACAAGGTCCAGGGCTCCTAGAAGTAGGATCTGACCAGCAGGAAGCTTTGGTCCACACTTGTCATTAGATCCTTGTCACTGAAAAGCAAGGTGCAGTTTAAGACCAGGACTCAGAGCCAATTAATACAGAGCAAAACTTTTCTAATGTTTTATTCTTGTCTTAGAACATTGCTGCACACATTTGGAAGACAGACTGTCAGAATCCCCTGTGACTACACAGTGGGGTGCTTTTGGTTCATTATTTCTATGGCAAAGCATCTTATTTGTAGGTCCTCTATTTATATGCATATTCACACTGTGAAAGTCAACAGAGGAGAAGAGGGATGGTTGGCATCGATGGACTGTTTTTCCTGGAGTCATAGTATAAATTGCTAAGGAAAAAAGATAAAGATGCTCTTTCAAGGTATCTTCATTTGTCAGTTGTGGTGCATGACAGCAGGTAGCAGAACATTCAAGAAACTGGAAAAATCTTAATTGGCATGAGCCTGCATCATGTATTTTACAATGATCATTGCAAAGCCCCCCACCCCACGTTTTCATGGTATTTTAAATAATTTCCTTTTTAAAAATTTTATTTACTATTTTTGTTTTTTTGTGTATGAGTGTATTGCCTACATGTGTTAAGTGCACCCACGTCTTGCAATGCCCATGAAGGTCAGAAGAGGGATCCCCTGAAACTGGAGTTACAGATGGTTGTCAGCCATCATGTGGATGCTGGGAATCAAACCTGGGCCCTCTGCAACCACAGCCATTACACCTAACTGCTGAGCCGTCTCTCCAGCCTAAATAATTTCCTTTTTATAAATGGTATAGGTTGTAGTTAAATGAGCTCATGGGCAGAACTGTTAACAATATCAATATTTTAGAGAAAACTTGGGTCGGGAAAACCTCAAAAAGGGAACTGAAGGGGCCTGTTTTCTGCAGTAGCTGGCCTTGGCTTTTAGGAGCTGACATTATGTCCCCAATATTAGGGCTTCAAACCACAGCAGCCCTCTCCATCTCCAACAGTGTCTCATGGACTTCAGACTTTGCAATCTCCTGAAAAAAGGGAACCAACTTAATAAGCACCCTGATCTTTGAAGTCAAGAGAAGCAGACTTTTCTCCACTGTTTGGCCAACACAGCAGGCGTCCCCTTTGATCTCTAAAGAGGGCAGGTTTTAACAGTCCTGCTCTCCCACTACCCCCCTAACTTTAAATATATTGCACCCTCCAGAAGCCTCCCCCTTTAAAAGACCCCAGCTGACGACCTGGGGCAGACATTTTCCCTTCCAGGAAGGCAATCATCTGTCTCATGTGTTCCTTTGCTAATAAACTCTATTCCACTGGAGTTTTATCTGTGTCCTGGTGCTTTCACCTGATCAACTGGATTCATCCATCACCTACTTTACCTATCAACTAGGTCTGTTAGCAGAATTGTAGTCCCATGGAGCTCAAGTGGAGGCTATGATTACTGTTAGATTTTTGGAAAATAAAAGGAAAGATAGAAAAATAGAAGACAAGAAACCAGAGCCAGAGCTGCAACAGGCAAGGACTAGAGCTTCCTTTATACAAAGAAGACGCAATGAGAGTAGAGACTGTCCGCCGGAACCAAGCTTCTACAGCCAGACAAAGAAAATGGGGTTTTTACACCAGGGTTGTAGGACAACACAGCTGCACTTAGCGGGGAGTTGATGCCTGGGCTTGGTGTCCTTGGAGCGACTGAGGGTCTCCTTCCGAGATTATTTCCCCAGAAACGCAGGAGTGTTGTCTATGGCCCTAGAGGAGACAGGTGGGCTCCACAAACGCTTTCTCTCAGGCTTGGGAGTGACCAACTGATGAGGGGTGAGCAGAACCAGGCTTGAGCAAGGCCAGGCTGCCAGTTTAGGGCAGGTTAGACACTTTAAGGGATTTATGGCTTTCCCTAATGAGGATGGTGGCTCTTCTGCAATTCACACATTCTATCAATAACCATCTGGTTTATTGTGATGAAAAATCCAGTTATTATGCACACTAACTCAAGAGAGATTATTCCTAACAGTACACATCTGGGTCCCAGGGTTTTTAAGATCTGGTGTGTCACTGGTCACCCACTGGTTGGGGCTCTAAACCTGTGGCTGAACAGAGTACACCTGACCCCTTTTCTTCTGGCAGCCATTCAGATAATTGAAAAAATAATTATCATGGAGTCCCTGAGTCATTTCTTTTTTCAGACTAAACACTATCAGCTTTTTAACCTTTTTTCATAGAATATAATTAGAAATGTCACTACTGAATTCACTCCGGGTGTTTCCTTCTAGGGCAGAGGAGAGTGGGACACTGCTTCCTTTGTGATGGATAATTGTAGCTTAGAGTCTTGTTAACAGAGGTAGCAGGCACCCTCTATGTACACGTTGCGAGAACTCAGATCCACCCCCCTCCACTGCTTCTGGCCAAGGCTTCTCTTCTGTTTTCATTGCTGGACAGAGAGCTCCTGAGGACTGTGGGCCTGTGGCTGTGGCTGTGGCCGCTGCTGGGATCCTCTCACATGGGGAAGCTAGAGACAGCGTCAGGACTAAAGAGAAAGAATCTAGGCACCAAGGGTGAGAATTCAAGGGACTGTTCTTGTTAGATTTCGGAGGACAGAAAAGGAAGGAGTTTAAAGTTAAGAAATAAGAACCAGAGCCAAGGATGTGTCCTTTATTCAAGGAGCACAGCAATGGCTGATAAACCCTTCTGCAGAGTGAGTATCTGCAATGAACGGTGGAGGAATTTGGACTTATGTAGGAACTCTGTTGAACGCAGCTGCAAGAATTTGCCTGGTGCCAGGGTCTAGTGTCCTTGAGGGTCTCTCTCCCAATCTTATTTTCTCAGGCAGGAGATTTACCTTAGGGCACTGAAAGAGACAGGTTGGTTCTGTAAACAGCCTCCTTCAGTCCAGGGAACAACCAATTGATAAGGCTTGAGCGAGGCCAGGCTGCCAATTTAGGGCCAGTTGCCACTTGAAGAGATTTATGGGTTATTGCTTTCCTAATCAGGCTCATGCTCTCCACATTCTATCAGCTCTAGATAGAGTTCTTGCCCAGTCTCTTTGTTGATTTCTTGCTTTAGATAAGTTGACAACAGATCCATTAGGTTGATGTAGGTTTGGGCCATTTTAACCATGTAAACACATGCCCTAATTTATCATAATGTAACTGGGAAAAACAGTGATCAATATTATGTAGAATAGTGTCAAGATGAGGGAACTGAGAATATCAAACTAGACTTTTCTGAGAGTTTCCTGTGGCAGCACTGGAGGAGAGTGGAGCTTTTACCCCTGATATATAGGTGTTCATGTTTGCAGTTTCCATTTGCCCACAGACCCTTGATGTCATTATTCACATATTTTTTTAAACCATCACCAGGATAAAATTCTCCTATCTTCAGAGACATAGCTCAGAACATTAAATGACTTAGCATTGACTAGTGGCAATAGAAAAGCACTACAGAGAAACTCTGGAAAATAAAGAGCTTCAGTGGTTATATAACCAAGCATCAGGTATAGAAAGAGGCTAAGTCAAAAGTAAAAGCCTCTAAGAGAGAACAGGAAAACCCTTCCCTGAAACCAAAGAGTGCACAGGCTGTGGTAGGTTAAACATGTGCCTGTGCCTCAGGCTGTCTGGTCCTGTCCAGATCAAAGCATCTTTAATTGAGGAAATTTCCATTTGAGCCGACTCCATAAATGGGGACCAAGAGGATGAGTGAAGCAGGCTACTAATTCAGGGCTCAAAAAGGGCCCATGCACTTACAAAGAGATACTTGGAGTGCTGAGTGAGGGAATTCTTACCTTTGGTGGGGGTGTGTGTGGTGGTTTGAATGAGATGTTCCCCCATAGGCTCCATGTCTTTGAATACTGGGTCCCCAGTTGGCGGGGCTCTTTGGGAAGTTTATGAAACCTTTAGGAGATGTGCCCTTGCTGGGGGAAGTACATCCCTGGGAATGAGCTTTGGCAGCTGGTAGCTTTGCCGCAGTTGTAGTTAGCCCTTCCTGTGTGTGGGTGGAGATACAATCTTTCATCTCTGCTACCATGCATCTCCTGCCATTGTGGACACTCCCTCTGGAACTGTGAGCGGAAATAAACTCTTTCTTCCATAAGTTGCTTTTGGTCATGATATTTTATCACAACAGAGAAGTAATTAATATGGGGTGGGCTTGCAAATCATCATGAAGGAAAGGTATGATAATTTCAGTATATAATTATATGCTTTTAATATTCAATGCCATTGAGATTTTTATGAAAAACCCAAAGATCATAAAAAAGATGTTCCGTGTTACTGGCTCCTGTAGGAGTTAACAGTTTGGCGCATATCTACCCAACACTTGTGTTTAAAATTTTATCACCACATATCTACTAGAATTCTTTAGAGAAACAGAGCCAGTGGAAAGTGTATGCTTTTGTATAAGTGCATATGTGCATGCGTTCGTGAGTGCATGCGTGTGTGTGTGTGTGAAATGATGTTTCCATTGGTGACAAACCATATCTATGATGATAGTCCCAGAAGATCTTAGAACTGAGAACTGAAAAATTCTTGCCACCCAGGGATGTTTTTGCCATCAGAATGTCACAGCAAATGAATCATACATGTGTTTGTGGTGATGTTAATGTCACCAAACCTGCTACACTGGCAATCATGCACAAATGTAGCACACACGGCTGTTACTGACTTGTGTATTTTCTATCCTGCACGTTTAGTGTGATCTTCTATCTGTGAGAGAAAACCACTATTCATGATAACAAGATCCCCAGTGCATTATCCTGCACGTTTAGTGTGATCTGCTTCTATCTGTGAGAGAAAACCACTATTCATGATAACAAGATCCCCAGTGCAGAACTGTACTGGCTGGTGAGTGACTGTTTTCTTTTTCTTTCTTTTTTATTTATTTAATTTTATGTGTATGAGTATTTCGCCTGCATGCATGCAAATGTGACTGTGTTGTGCAAAGCCAGTAGAGGCCAGAAAAGGGCGTTGGATCCCCTGGAACTGGAGTTACAGGCCAGCCTGGGCTAAGCCTGGAGTACATTACCTAGTAAAACTGTCTCAATAAACCAAAACAACAACAGCAGCAACACAAAAACAAAACTCCCAAACCGACCAACCACACCTAATCATGTTCTTAGACACACCCTTTTGTCCTTCCTGACGTCTGCACTTAGCCCTTCTTACTTTCCCCTAAGTGACCACTGATAACTCTCTCGTAGATTATGCAGTTTGTGTTTTACCGCAGGCAAATGGAACTATAAAGTTGCTTGTTTTTCTCCCTGTCTTCTTTCACTTCACATAGTTACTCTGCAGAGCACCGTGCGTATGGAGCAACAGCCCCTTCCTTCATTGTGGGGAAGTGTCCTGGGTCAGTGAGCATGTGGGTTGTTTCTAGCTTGGGACAACCTCCAGTGCAGTGGCTCTGAACACTCCAGTCTTAGCACAAACATGCTTTTTTTGGGTAAATGTCTAGACAAGGAATGACAAGATCATGCAGTAGGTGTGTGTTTAACATTTCATGAAACTGCCAAACTGTTTCCCAAAGTGTTGGCGCCACTTCCATTGCTTCTAATGAGGGATTTATTCCAACATCATACTTTTAAACTGCAGTAAGTTTTCCTTATTCTCATTTTCTTTCAATGAACTCATCCAAACACTCCCTGCTGTGAGATGCCACGTTACCACATAACCTGCTTGAACACTGCACACTACTCACATGCACTGCACCCACATGCATTCCACCCATGTGCACTGCACCCACGTGCATACCCCCCATATACACCTATGTGAAAGTTAAAAAAACATTTAAAAAATTCGTAGTGGACATAAAATGTAGAAATAACAGGAACTGTAATATCTGTATTTATTGCTTTGTTTATCACCTTTTCTATTAAAAGCTAAACAAAATATTTATGCATTTAAGTTTAGGAGAAAAACTGGATTACTTGGTTAATCACTAGCAAATATCTTTTACTATTATCTGTTGTGTATGTGTTGTGTATGATATGTGTTTTAGTGAGTCCAGGCATGCACACATGTGTGGTCTCTCCCTTCCCTCATGGGTCATTGGCCGCTGGTCCATAAGGACAAAGGGAGCAGAAGCAACGAATGGGGTCAGGATGGCCAGTGAGCACTGATGGAAGAAAGCCCTTCCAGGGAGGCAGGTTCAGTGATACAAACAGCTCCAGACTCAGTGAAACAGGCCCGTTTATTCAGTGGGGGTCAGGGAAAATACAGTGTGGAGGCAGCAGCCAATGCTTCAGCTGATAGGTGCTCACAGTATGCCTTATTTACATGTGGGCTCCTGTCATCTGACTACTGGGCAATGCCTAATTAT
>NW_008360311.1:2429847-2430733 GCF_000622305.1 Nannospalax galili
CTGATATTGGAACATTCCCCCTCTGAAGAGGTAACCCCAAAATCTTTTGGGGATAAGAGCTCACAAATACTTTTAACGTTTTTGGCCTTTGGGACAGAGTACTTTGCTAAAAGGCCCAAGGGCATTTTGACTTTTAGCCAAAAAAGAAACTGGCTACTTTTCTTTGGGGTCTTTTTACCCTCGCTGCCTAGCCAATTTTTATCTCCTATTTTTATCATATCATCCTCTGAAGAGGCTTACCCAAATTGCCAATAGGGAATTGGGATGCAGACCGCTCTGGCTTCTTCCATGCTGAACAGGGACGCAGGGTGAGGCAATTGGGGTACCCCAGTGGGTCTATCTAAAAGACTCCCAAATTACATATCTCTTAACTATAGGGAGAAAAGAAAGGTGTTTGACCAGTGCCTGGAAGATGTGAAGGAAAAGTAAAGGTAAAAGTGAGGGCAAGAGTAGTTAGAATTACAATTTCTAGGCAGGGAACCAGAAAATGTCCAAATTAAAGTCCATTGGAATTTCTTGATGAGGGCTCCCAAAAGAATCCATCTAACAGGTTTTTTTCTCATTTTTCTTTTGCCTGCCAAGGCTGGAATGATCGATGAACTCAGGATTGTTGTCAGGCACTTTGATAACTGTTGGAGTGGCTAGAATCAGCTCCCTCTTAAATGGCCTCTAGATAGGGAGAGAAAACAAATTTAGCATCATTTTAGAACAATAGTGAGTTGTTTTTCTCAGCTGCAGGTGGGCACTACAGTATTGCAGACCAAGAATTGAAGTCTTACAGCTGAGTAGCATTGGCTTACTAGGAACAAAATCACCAATGCGAAATAATTGTCTAAATAACATCTTATAAGAACCTAAGTCTAATGTCTTGGATGTGTAATTCCTT
>NW_008360311.1:2431035-2431527 GCF_000622305.1 Nannospalax galili
GCTTAGAGGGCAAGGAACAAAAAAGTCCCTCTGACCAGATTAGTACAGGCCGCAAAGTCTGGCTATTAAACATCCAAGAAGGTTAGTTACACCAATCTGGTACTTTTCATTACCATGTGCCATGTAGATAGAGCTTGGGCAAAACCCAAACATTTTAAAATAAACCTTGATGAGACATCCTTAAACTAGTTGACTAAGCTATGACCTTAGAAATTTTAAGATCTTTTTCTCATGCTTGATAAATCCTACCAAACCTACACAGCCCTCCATCATTTGCTTAGGCTTTTTCATTTTTAACAAAATGCCCCATTCCTGTATCCTTCTAACATCTTTTATCTTACCATTCTCTTTTTTAATAACCATGAGACATAACATTAACAAATAAACTTTCCATCTGTTGTGAGAATATTTTTCTGGGGATATTAAGCAATGTTTTTCCCCTTTTTTGGATGTAGTATCAAACCAATGTTTGATTACATTAAAGTTTTTCTG
>NW_008360311.1:2432647-2434966 GCF_000622305.1 Nannospalax galili
ATCCAGTTGTTTATTAAGTACTTAAATTTATCTTTGTATTTGCCATATATTTTACATTAGTCTGTGTTACTGACCAAATAAAGAATCTCATTAACTGCTTTTACTATAGACAGTAATACCCTCTGTTTTAATAGTTTACACCCTAGTTGTTTTTAATTGTACAGTGTATTTACTCTTAGGCTGTTTTGTAGCCTAGACTTGCATCTGAAGTGGGAGGGCTGATCCCATCTCCAGAGTCAGCGTCTCAGTGAGCTCAAACAGCACGTGACAATTTACCAACAAAATTAGTACAAAAAGGCATTTGTTCTTTTTTAGCCTAAAAGTTTTTAAAAGTTTTAAAAATTGTTTATCCGTATATTATTTTTAAACTAAGGCAAGACTGTTAACTCACATGATGAATTTCTTTAAAGAGGGCTGTCAGTCTGGATTGGAAAAAAAAAAAAAAAAAACTTAACTATGTGCTGGTAGTAGCTTGTGGGGAGAAAAGGCACAAGCCCTGCATCTACAAACAGACACAGTGGTGTCCTGCGGTGTGCGCCCCTGGAGGGGGGTTGAAAAGGCTGTGACTAGCGCTGTGCATGCGTGCCCTCAGTGCGAGCCAGTCGCCATCCCAGTGTGCGCTGCATGAAGTCATTTCTCCTAAGGGGAAACCGGCCGGTGTGCAGAGGACTACAGGAGAAAGACTCCACGTGGGGTCATCCTCTGATGAGCCCCTTCCCCAAGAAAAAGTTTACGGAAAAAAAAATGGCTTTTTAAAATCTTTTTTCCATTTGTATGGCACAAGCCACCTTAAATTCTTTAAGTGCTCTGTGGCCACACGTGGTTTAAATCCTTTGTTTTTGTTTATGGGGCACTTGGAGCTGGAGTGCCCTTTTGTCCCAAGGCTAATTAATTTAAATTCTCACCTAACTGGTTTAGCTTGAGTGCCCCAGGGGAGAGATAACAAAACAGATTAAGGAAGTTTGTTATTTTAGAAGTTGACTTCAAAGCTTGTGTAAAAATTCCTCAAAACTTTGGGGATTTTGTTTCTAGGGGTGTTGTTCAAGATAGAAAAGGAAAGGGGGGTGAAACATTGATTCCTAGGGGAACATGTCTGGGATCAAACCTCAGGGAATTCCATGGAGTCCACAACGCAAACCTGCATTAGAAAGATGTGTAGATGGGGGTCTTGTCTACACGAGTCGGGCTGTCGGGGTCCATTAAGAGGGCTAAGAGCCTTTGGCTAACATCAGGGAGTAGCCCTGATCAGAAAGCCTCAATTGCTCCTTCGTCTTTAACGGTACCATGCGAAGACTCAGACCGAAAATAAAAGGAGGGAAAAGAGGAGAGGCTGCCGGTCCTCAAGTGTGGGATGGCTTTAAGGCAAAGCTGCCGCTATCCTTCTGGTGAGAGGGGATACTCACAAACTCTGCACATTCCAGGAGCCTCACGTTCAGGCGCCAGCTGTGGGGTCTCTCCCTCTCCTCCTGGGTCGTTGGCCACCATTCCATGAGGACAAAGGGAGCAGAAGCGACGAACCAGGTCAGGACGGCCAGTGAGCACTGATGGAAGAAGGCCCTTCTGGGGAGGCAGGTTCAGTGATACAAACAGCTCCAGACTCAGTGAAACAGCCCCGTTTATTCAGTGGGGGTTAGGGAAAATATAGTGTGGAGGCAGTAGCCAATGCTTCAGCTGATAGGTGCTCACAGTATGCTTTATTTACATGTGGCAATGGGCTCCTATCATCGACTATAGGGCAATGCCTAATTATCATATAGAAAAAACCTGGGGGTAGTTTTATTACAGGTAACTATGCCAAAGGTCATGTTCTGAATAAGGTCAGGCATCCATGCTTGGAGGCACTTTCCAGGTAAGTCAGGCAGGAAGCCCCTGCTGAGAAAGAAGTGCTGAGAAGGGGAGTCCTTCCATATAGCGCTGAGCCCCTTAGAGCTATCCGGATGTGGAGGACTACAACCCTAGCAGCAGAGTTCCCCAATACACACATATATAAACACCTGCCTGCTGCTTAATAAATGAGATCCTGCTGGACAAGACTCCCTGCCTCCCTGGTGGTGCCTTGGGAACAGAGGGTTGGGACAGCAGCACGCTTACCTCTCCTCAGCCCCCATCACACTGCTTGTGGGGAAGGACCCTACACTGCTGCTGGTCGATAAAAATGCAGGATGTAAACATAAGCCACTGACTGCCATTACATAATCTTAGACAAAGGACTGATTCCAGTAAAATGATTCTAAAATGTTACGGAAATTCTTCCTTCTGAAGGATATAAAAAAAGTTTTGACATGGGATTTTATGTATGCTCTCCTTTTGTTCCTTACT
>NW_008360311.1:2435043-2451976 GCF_000622305.1 Nannospalax galili
AAGAGTGGAGGACTTGGCTAGAAAAAGAGAACTACAGTCTGGAATTGAACCTCTGGGATTCTACCCCACTGTATCGGCCCTTAAGGGCTGCTTTGGGGGATCCATCCCCACTCGAGAAGGGGGGATGGGGGATGGGGATGTCCTCCCTCCACATGAGGAAGAGAAAGACTGGGCTCTGCTTGATGAGGGGAGGAGACAGGCTGGGTCACGAGAGGATCAGCTAGAGGCTGCGACAGCCAACTTTCAAGCCCAGCTGTCCCTGGAGGCAGAGGGGAGTAAGCAGAGAAGGCAGGCCACCCAAAAGGAGCTCTCCCCGGCACCTTCGGTGCTTCAGTTGCCAAAGTATGCTGAAGTATTTGCGGCGGGGCACCCTGGCCCTCCCAATCTCCGTCCCAAGCCTTCCCTGTTAATTTGGTCCCAGGACCAGGGAGGCCCAGGGACTGGTACCCCTGGGAGGCCAAGGATCTCAAGGAATTAAGGGCGGCTGTGGCACAGGACAGCCCTAACTCGCCCTGGGTCAGCACTCTATTGGAGGGTTTAACTCACCAGCCCTGCGTGCCCAGAGACTGGTATGACCTGACCAGAGCAGTTCTTTCAGGCCCCCCTTTTTGTTAAATGGCAGGCACTATTTAAAGAGGAGTGCCGGATTACAGCAGAGCAAAACCAAACAGCCAACCCCCCAGTCCCTTTTACATATGGGCAGCTGTCCGGTACCTCTGATGGCCATTCTACTGGGGATCAGCAAGCGACCCTCCCTCCCTTGTACAGAGAGCAAGTAAAGGCTGCAGGCTTATCAGCATGAAGGAAGCTTAATGAGGCATTGACAGAGGACCCCATAATATGATTGAGGCAAAAGCCCTCCGAGCCACTTCCTGAATTCATAGATAGAGTGCAGAACAGCTTGATAAGAAAATTGCCTCCCGGCCCTTTGCGGGATGAATTTGTAAGAGTGATGGTATGGGATCACTGGGCAGCTTGCTCTGGGCTTAGAAATAACTCCATGAGTCGGTGGATTGTAGCCTCCCAGGACGTAGGGACCCAATTTCATGAAATTCACACGCTGACTAGCTTCATTGGCAGAAGCCATGACGCAGGCCCTTGCAGCCACCCAGGTGGCACAGCAAACAGAAGGGGGAGGGGGGAAATGTTTTAATTGTGGGAAGAGAGGGCACTTTAAGTGAGAGTGCCCTGAGGAAATGGGACAAACCCTAAAACAGAGGGATCAGATAGATGCCAGGCCAAAAAACCCCTGCCCTCACTGCAGAAAGGGATATCATTGGAGAAGGGACTGCAGATCTATGTTTGATGTAACTGGAAAACCTTTAAACTAGTTCCGGGTGGCCTCTAGCTCCGTTATCCAAAGGAGGACCTGAGACGGAAATAACTTGAACCAACTGGATGGTTCCCATCTACGAAGGTCTCAGGTCAAAGATGAGCATTTTCATAGGGAGAAAAAGATTTCACTGCCTCATTGATACTGGGGCAGATTGCACTATACTTAGAAAGGAAGAAGTACCAAATTCATGGCCCCTCAAGCCTGGCCATGGGCGGGTTTGCTAGAGCCGAGGTGGTGCAGGGACTGCTGGAATGGAGGGATGCAGATGGATCTAGAGGTGAGATCCAGCCCCTGGTGGTACCCGGGTTGCAGTCCAATTTGCTTGGCCAGGCCCTCCTAGGCCAAATGGATGCTGTTTTGACCACAGATAATAGAGCATTTTATGAAGACCTCTTAGCACAGGAAGAGTTCAACAGACACCCAAAAGTATTAGAGGAGATTAGAGAGCAAGAATTCTCCAACTTTCATAATTATCGGGGAGAGCCCGATAAAGTCCCCCAGATTCACCCCCCAATTCTAAGGGCCACTGCCCCTCAGGTTCCGGCTATCCAATGGTCCCCGGGGGAGCCGGTATGGGTGGAGCAGTGGCCACTATCTGAAACAAAGTTACAGGCCTTAAAAGAGCTGGGCCACATCCGGCCTTCTGTAAGTCCATGGAATACACCCATTTTTGTTATTAAAAAGGCCTCTGGCAAATGGAGAATGCTACAGGATTTGTGTAAAATCAGTGCTAGGATGACCCTAGTGGGCACACCCCTAAGGGGACTGCCTTGGATCCCTGCAATTCCCTCAGATTTGTTTCTTATAGTTATAGACATTAAGGATTGTTTTTTCTCTATCCCTCTACAACCCCAGGATTGTGAAAAGTTTGCTTTCTCTTTACCTTCCACTAACTTTAAAGCATGTGATGAAAGGTATGAATGGACTGTTTTACCCCAAGGTATGGCCAATAGTCCAGCATTCTGCCAAAGCTATGTAAAGGCCCTTTTGGAGCCTGCCCTCTTACTCCCTCATGCCATTGTATATATTTACATGGATGATATCATCCTGGGAGCCCTGAGCCCCCAACAATTAAGACAATTATATGGGGTTACCCAAAAATGTCTACAGACAGGTGGGCTCCATGTATCCACTGATAAAATACAAACTGTTGCCCCCTTTAAAATCCTGGGAACTATGGTTTCTTTGGAGGCAGTACCTCCTTTAAAACCACAATTGGCTGTCAAGCCCACTGTTACCCTGACGGAGCTGCAGAAATTATTAGGAGAAATTAATTGGCTGAGAGCCTGGATACCTATTTCCACTGAGACCTTAACACCACTGTTTCAATTGCTAGTAGGAAAACAGCCTTCAGAACTAATTCACTTGGCTCCTCAGCACCTGCATGTCTTACATAAAGTCCAGGATGCCCTGGACCAGGCCCAACATGCCCGATACACACCTAATAAAGATCTTGAGTTGTGGGTACTCCCTGCTGAGACTTTGATGATGTCTGTCCTTATGCAGGATGGAAAGCCCCTTCAATGGGTACATGCCTCTCTAGGAGGCGTACCACGGGTTTACACACCCATGGATCAATTAGCTGACTTAATTGAAAAGGGGCGTGACTTGGCCTTAAGACATTATGGCATAGACTCTCTTAAAATTGTCATCCCTTATCGACTTAGGGAATTTGAATGGCTCTGCAGAAATAATAACTGACTGGCCATAGCCTTGGAAGGGTTCCTGGAAAATTTGGACGGTCATTATGGCCTTCATAAATAGGTAGCTTCCTTTCACGCCCTCTCCTGGGACACCCCCCAGCTCTTTGTTAGGGAGCCATTAATAAAAGCCTGTAATGTTTTCACTGATGGGGGCAAGTTTGAAACCGCAGTGATAGTATACCCAGGGGCAGATGAAAAACCAAAAAGATATGTCCATATTTGTGATGGCTCAGCCCAATTCAAGGAACTCATGGCCATTGCTTTAGCATTAACAAAGATACAAGAGTCCATGAATTTATTTTCTGATAGTCTGTATGTAGTCAACCTTCTTCCAGGACTATTGGGTTCTCACATCCGACTGGATGATAACCGCGTTACTCCCTTAATGATTCAGACTCGCACGCTGCTTAAAGAAAGAAAAGCCCCTATCTTCCTCCAACACCTTAGGGGACACCAAGGATTGCCTGGACTTCTATCCCAGGGCAATGCTGAGGCAGACAAGATGGCATCCACCCAAATTATGACAATGGGCTTAAGTCAGGCTCAGCGGTTACATGACCTCACACACGTAAATTGGCGGGGGCTCCATGAGAGATTCCCTCAGGTTCCCATTAAGGACCTAAAGAAAATCGTACAAACCTGTAAATCCTGTCAGCCCTTTCTACAGGTACCGCCTCTACAACAGCCAGGCGTAAACCCCAGGAGACTCAAACCTAATTCTTTATGGCAAACAGATGTCACGCATTATGTTCCTTTTGGAAAACTTAAATATGTTTTTGTATCTATTGATACATTCTCACATGCCTGCTGGGCCACTGCCCATGCAGGGGAAAAGTCTAAACATGCTCAATCTCACTTTCTCCAATGTTTTGCTACATTGGTACTTCCCCCCAAAATCAAAACTGATAATGGCCCATGTTTTGTAAGTAAGAGTTTACAGGAATTTCTCCTGCTTTGGAATTTCCAACATACTACAGGGATTCCTTACAATCCCCAAGGCCAAGCCATTATAGAACACAACCACCAAAACCTTAAAATTCAATTACAAAAACAAAAAGGGGGAGTAAGCCCCCATCAGCAGTTGGGGCTGGCACTTTTCACGATTAATATTTTAAATTTGACCAAAGACAAACCCCTCTCGAAATTTCAACAGCATTGAGGACAATTGGACCCAAGACCCCTGGTTAAAGTCAGGTGGAAGGATGCATTAACGGGACAATGTCAGGGACCTGACCCGCTTCTAACTATGGGCAGAGGATTTGGATGCGTCTTCCCCATGGATGAGCCTCAGCCCATCTGGGTGCCCGCAAGAAATCTAAAAATGTAGGGATAACCCTATCCCAAGGGTATCAAGCCTTTGAGGAAACTCCTTATGTCTTACAGAATGGAATATTTTGGATGGAAAGCATTTGTTGCTATGCTTGCTGCTGCTGCCCTGGCCATCGTCATCTTCCTTATCACCATTGTTGTTCAAGATCTGATAGCTGAGCTACAGAGGGGACCATAGATGGCCAACAAGAGGGTGACAATCATGATGCCCCTTCTCCTGCTGGCTATTGGCCAGATAAAGGCCGAGGACCTTTGGGCCTTGGTCCCTTCCCCACCTATACTCTTACCCTTATCCCTTTCTTCCCCTGCCTACACCATCCTATATTCAACTAATTATACCCTTGGCTTTCCCACCATGGATCCTGTCCCATCATGGGAACCAATCAATGGATCATGGCCCCTAGGGGATTCCCTATGCTTTACTACCAATAATGCATCATCATGCATTGGGCTGTTCAACTTGACAATTCGAGATTATGTTGGTGATGAGACCTCAGGCTCTTTGCTTACCCTCCAAGGCCTTTCCCCTACCTTTAACAAAAGCGATGAGGCTTCAGTCCTTGCTGCAATGGGGGCCCAGGGAGGGGGGGTGCCTCTGCCCCCACTCTGCCCAACAGTAATGAGACCCCCTCTCCCCAGTTGCCCATGTACATGTTCCCTCGTGCCCTTTCTCCTCACCCTTCCCGTATTTTGGCAAGACTGTCACCCTTGGTCCAATCATGCCACTCCTCCTTTCTGTCGCTTTAATCACTCCCCTCCCAACCATCCCCTAGCATCCTGGAGACAACTGGTAGAGGTCAAGCCTTGTGGCCCGCAGGTTGCCTCTTCCCATTGGGCAACTATTTTAGGCCACTGGGATCTCTGTGGTCCTACTGCTTGTATGGACATGAGACCTTTGCTTGCTCAACAGGGCCTGGCTCTTCAAAATGGCACTTATCAAAATAATAATTGTAACAATAGAAATTCTTTCAGTTCACAGGTCAGGTCCTCCCTCCACTGGCCCCCTACACCCATATGTGTGAGGCGTCCTTTTCTCCTGTTATTGGCCAATGTTACTGCCGACCCACAAGCCTTGCTTGATTGTTCTGAGGCCAACACCACCTGTGTCCTGGTGGCTTGCTGGAATTACCCTGCACGCATTGTCCTCTTTGTGCGTGAGCCTGGGGCCCTTTGGGTTCCAGTTACCAATGCAATGCATTTCCACACTGTGACTCTGATAGAATGGACTGCCATGATGCAGGCCCCTCGGGTTAAACGAGATTTTGGAATTACAGCTGCAATTATCACTGCTATCATCCTAGCATTGGGGGGAGTGGCCACAGCTGTAGTGGCCTTAACTCAAACCACCACCACAGTGGAAACGTTAAATATGTTGGTCTCTAAGACCGCTTCATCCCTTCACATGCAATCCCTCATTAATCAACACTTTCATCAAGCGATTATGACTTTACAACAGCAAATTGACCTCCTAAGTGAAGAGTTGGCACTTACCAAGGACTTGGCACTGCTAGCCTGTGATCCCCTGTATAAGTCACTCTGCCTTACCCCTTACAGGGTCCAAAACCTCTCTGAGTCACGTCTCTCAGCTCTCTAAATATATTCATGGTCACTGGAATCAGCGGTTCCTTAATTATTCCATATTGCTGACCAATCAAATTATTGCCTTAAATTATACCAGGGTCCCAGTCCTTTTGATGGACTCCTCCTTCTTCAGCAACGTATGGGAACACATTAAGGGGTTCCTGGACCCATCTTGGTTACTTGCTTACGGAGCCATGTTTTTAATGCTTGTGATAGCTTTTGTTCTCCTCAGATGTCTCTACTCAGTCATCAAGAAACAACGACAGATGAAGAAAATCTTGGTCCAGCTTGCCCTGGTCACTCAGTCACCCTCAGGCCCCTCCCCCGGACAAGTTCAGGCCTGGATGCTGGAATTGGCCTGAGGGCTCGGGCTGTTTTGCCCTCTTAAAGAAAGATAGACCCCTATCAGTTATATGTGACTATTCCCAATGACAGGCAACGCCCTCTCAGGCCGATGACCTAAGACAGGGACCATGAGGGCAATCATGGAGACCCAAAGATGGGCAACTTCAGACCCTGAGGGGAGGTGACCTAAGACAGGGGAGTCACAATGAAAGGGGATGGGGGCAGTAGCCCCCATCCCCGGGGCTATCTCTAAGGAGCCACTAGCTAAGAAAAATAAAATAAAACAAGGGGAGATGTAGGGGCCCAAGGCAGAGGCAGAGGGCAAAAAGGCCAAAAGAAGCAGCTGGACCAGCTTCAAAAGACCGCTGGTGGGCCCCCACCAACTCCTGTATCTCATCTCCACACCTGGACCTGCTATGAGGAAGAAAAACCGCACCCCGCTGAGTAGAGGAGGCCCCTGCCCCTGGCCCTGACATGTGGGCAGAGGGAAATAGGAATTTAAAACTTAACTGATCAGGGGCACAAAAACCTAAAATGCTAATTGGGACTTATAACTATGACCAATCACATCTTGGGGAGGATGGGGGACAAAACACCCAATACTCACAAATGTATATAAACACCTGCCTGCTGCTTAATAAATGAGATCCTGCTGGACAAGACTCCCTGCCTCCCTGGTGGTGCCCCGGAAACAGAGGGTTGGGACAGCAGCGCACTCGCCTCTCCTCGGCGCCCATCGTGCTGCTTGTGGGGAAAGCGCCCCTGCATTACCTCCCTGGTGGTGCCTTGGGAACAGAGGGTTGGGATGGTAGCGTGCTTACCTCTCCTCAGCCCCCATCATGCTGCTTGCGGGGGAAAAGGCCCCACAGAGAGATTTATTTTTGTTTATGGGTTCGGAGGGGTCAGTCCATGGGTGACTGGCCACCATATACTAGGGCAGACATCATTGCTATAGGAGTGTGAGGAGGAAGAGGAGCTGCTTACTACATGGCAAACCAGGAAGGAGGATGAGATAGATGAGAGAGATGAAAGATAGATGATTGATAGAAGATAGATGCTAGATACATGACAGATGATAGATTGATAGATGATAGATGACAGATAGATGATAGATGGATGATAGTTGATTGATAGTAGATAGATGGTAGATACATGACAGATGAGAGATGATTGATAATGGATAGATGATAGATGCATGATAGATGATAGGATTATAGATTATATATTGATAGATGATAGATAGATGATAGATAATCGATAGGCGGTAGATGGATGATAGATTAGATAGATGATAGACAGATGATAGAAGATAGATGATAGATTATAGATACATGACAGATGATAGATAATATAGGTGATAGATGGATGATAGAAGATAGATGACAGATAGCTGACAGGTGATAGATAGATTATAGATACATGGCAGATGATAGATAGATAGTAGATAAGTAGGGAGAGACCAGGACTATCTCCAAAGACCATCTCCAAGTGACCTACTTTCTCCATCCTGGTTCTCTTCCCTCCACTTGTTTCTAGAACCTCTCCCAAATATACCATCATCTGAGGACCAAGCATCCAAGTCTTGATTTTATAGAGGGCATCACATATATTCATACCATGAAACTATATAAAATGCTGTTTCGTGATTGTTGTGACCCAACTTTCTAAATCCTTAAGAGATACCCCAAGCCAGGTGTGGTGGTGCATACCTCTAATCCCAGAACTCAGGAGGCAGAGGAGGAGGATCTCTGTGAGATCCAAGCCATCCTGGTCTACATGGTGAGTTCCAGGCCAACTGGGACTACAGGGAGACCCGGTCTCAAAAAGACGAGAGAGAGAGAGAGAGAGAGAGAGAATTATAATTTATTTATTCATTGTCATTCAAGCCTGACAACCTAGAGTTTGGATCCCTGGAACCCATGCAAAAGCCAGATATGGTAGCACACGTCTCTAATCCCAACAAACAGTAAGAGAGACCCTGCCTCAAACAAGATAAAAGTCGAGGGACCAACACTGACCTTCACACGTGGGGAACAGTGAGTGAGTTATGCAGCTGTGAGCCACCTGACCTGAGTGCTGGAACCCAACTCCAGTTTTAACTGCTGAGTCATCTCACTGGCCTCTGAGCATCTGCTTTTTTGTTTTGCTTGTTTTTGTTTTTTTGAGACAGGGTCTTTCCGTAGCCCCAGCTGGCCTGGAACTTTCTAGCTGTCCTCAGTCTCACAGAAATTGCTCTGCCTCTGCCTCTTGAATGCTGGAATCAAAGGTGTGTGCCACCACACCCCACAATATCTACTTTTATAGGAAGAAAAGTCCTTTACATTTTTGAGTCGGATGCAAGCGGTGAGCCTTCCATGACCCTTGGACTCTCTGCTGGAGTCAGGCCCATACGCAGTTGTTATATAAACTAATTGCATAATTTTTTCCATCTAACCCATATTATCAATTTATTTTAGGCACAGAATTAAGTTTTCTTCCTATACATACATGTTCTTGAGGGCTTCTGAAGTTACTTCCTGCTTCCTGTGCGATAGGTGGGCTGCCGTTACTGTGGATGACATTTATCTCATTTTAAAAGATTTACGGTACATTTTTTGGCCTTTCAATTGAAATCATTATATAAATGTCACTTGTCATTATCAGAGAAACATTCAGCTGTGGGGGAAAAAGCTTTAAATACAGTCAAGTACTCCCGCCTAGAACAAGATAATGTACGTTTTGTGAACATGAACATTTAGCTGTTGGATCCCATCTCCTACTAAGCATGTGTTTGTTGATCACTTTGTGCTAAATCGGTCTGCATGGTAGACGTTCTGTTCCTGCTTTCATGATAGGACAGTACCATATTACGTCATAGTTCTCTCAAAATGGTGCAGCGTAGGGTCTGGGGCTTTTGGCGCAGGATAGAGTGCTTTACATGTGCAAGACCTGGGTTCTATCACCATCACTGGAAAGCAAAATCAAGCAAAATAATCAAACCAACCCACCTGCAGTGTACGTTCTCCATGTAGTTAGCCAGCTGCAATAGTCTCATTGAGCAATAAGAAAATTATAACAGAGACTTTACAGGAATAACATCTTATTTACAGAGGAAAAGGAAGAGGCGTGTAGGTGGCCCTTCTGTCTGCATAAAAGGCTTGGAAGACAGAACAGAAGGAAAGTGGAGGGTATCAATTACCATTTGTGCTATCTCCACTCTCTCTTTGGTAGAGCCTGTGCTACTTCTACAGCTTTAGAGAGCCGTAAGAAAAGCTATCACTTTAAGCTGAGCATGGTGGTCCAAATCTATGATCCTAGCACTCAGATGCCCAAGGTAGGATTGAGAGTTCAAGACCAGCCTGTGCTACAAAGTGAGTTCTAGCCTGACTTTGGCTTTATCTCAAGACTCTGCCTCAAAAACCAAACCAGCCACAAAAGCTTCCATTTTGTCTAATGAAAATAATTCTAGAATGTTCATGCTTACTTTTGGTTATTACTGTGCTACCTATGGGAGGTGGGAAATGCTTGACAAAAATAATTGCTGGAGACTACAGAAGGGAAGAAAGCCTTATTCTGATTTCTGGTTATTTTCCTCTTTTCTTCCCTTCCCAGGCTTTACCTCCATACAGCATGATGGATCACTTCCATTGGTGCGAGGTCATCAGTGGCAGTGCCACACTTGGGGAATTATCTCTGTTCTCCTCTCACCAATCACCCCTTAACTGCCTGTGGTAGCCCCTACCTGAGCATTCCCATGCTGTATGGCTATGCTGTAGAATCAAGCAGATGTTAGCTGTGATGGCTAATCTTGATTGTCAATGTCACTGGATCTGGAATCGACCTGAGACACACTTCTGGGAGTGTCTGTGAAGGTGTTTCCAAAAAAGAGTAACCGAGCAGGGAGACTTTTCCCTCAGTATATGTTGCACTTTCCAGAGGCAGGTACAGATATGAAGAGGTCTGAGGAGACAGCGTTACGTGCCTGCTTTCCCTTCTTCCTGAGGAGTGTCTGTTCCTACTGCCTCCATCTTCCACTGATGTCAGGTTCTAGTCTCTTGGGCCTTCCAACATGTACTAAATATCAGCACTTCAGGAATTTTTCAGGCTTTCAGTGCCGGATTGGGGCTGCTGAGGCATCCAGCTCTGTGAGCTAAGCCTCTGCTGCCTTCTCAGTCCCTGAATGCAGTCAGCTGTGGTTGGACTACTCAACCCAGATCATGTAAGCCAATCTAATGAGTCCTCTTTAATAGTAATTGTACACTCACGTCCACACACATACAGTTCATCAGTTCTGTTCTAGAGAACTCTGCCTAATGTACTATCCATATGTAGCTCTTTCATTTAAGTTAAATACAGTTAAATTAAGCTAAACATTTCTTTCTTCCGTCGCTCTAGCTTCATTTCAATGTTCATTCACCACATGTGGCTCGTGGCTACTATGTGGAGACAAACATAGCGTTTTCATTATGGACAATTCTTTTGGTCATCTCTGTTCCAAGGGAACATCAGTAAATTGTGCTAAGAGGCTAGTTCTTGGAAAAGCTTGAAGGTAGATATGTTGGGGTGTAATGGGGCGTAGCTGTGTCTGGAAGGTAGAGTACCTTTGTAGTCATCATTTAAGCTTTTCTGTCCAACAAGCTCCTTCTGGTTGCTATCTTCCTTCTCCAGTTTACCAATATGGGGCACATGGGGGTTATTATAAACTGAATATAAAATGTCCCTGACAGGCTCTTGTGCTGTATACTTGACCCCAGCTTAGTGGTGCTGTCTTGGGAGGTGCTGGAAGCTTTAGGAGGTGGCATCTTGTCCTTGGCCCTTCCTGTCTGTATCTCTCCCTGCTTCCTGTCTGCCTTGAGTTGAGAACTTCTACACTATGAAGCTCTGCCCAAGCACATGGGACCAAGCAACTGTGGGCCGAAATCTCTGAAACCCTGAGCCCAAATAAGCGTTTCTTCCCTTGCCCTTTCCTGGCCATGGAGGTATTGCTCTGAAGCACGCAAACAAGGCTAATTTTACTATCTGGTCTTCTGACTAACATGGAACAGGGCATTTTATTTAAGGTGTGACAATTACACCCCACTTCTTTGGGGCAATTTATGACCTTGGGGCCCTGAAACTCAGCAAAAGTTACATATCAGAAAGCTTGGAAGCTCTCATCCTTTTTTTTTTTTTTTTTTCAGCCATAAAGAGAGAGTCGGTGTGTGGTGACCAAGTGACATGAAGCCAACACGCAGACGGACATCAAGGTAGGAGGCAGAACAGTACAGGGCAGCATCTAGGCCCCCAGGTCTCGCTAATCCCGAGGCTCAGCTTTATTTCTGTACATTAATATTTTAAACTAACTTTCCATCTTCCTAATGCTAGTTTAAGTAGAGCTGCTCTCATTCACAGTCAAAAGAATATTAAGCAATGCACAATTATCAACAGAGCATTCCTTTAGAATGTATGCTGTCACTGTTGGTATCAAAGATTGTTGCAGGTTTCCTCGTGGGTCCAGCCCACGAGGGACTGCAGGGAATGAGGGTTCTGGCTGAGGTGGGGGTGAGTGGCGTGGAATCAACACACAGACACCAGGAGTCAGGTGGAAGCAGGCACTAGGCGAGGTACTGCAGACTCGTTTATTACTGGAAAGGGCAGGCCTTATATAACTCTCCCCCTGCCCCCAGTGTCCCATAAGCTGGTGTGTCGCTCCCTGATAGATCCCCTCATCCAGGCTGCTGCGTCATCAGTCTCTAGGTCTGGGGGCAGATTAGGTTGGGCTCTTTTGTGGAAGCACGGGCTGCACTCTCAAGGCGGAAGCTGTGTTCTCTAGTGCGGCCTGTGCTTAGGCCTGGCTCTTCCTCTCCTACAAAAGATGTCATGGGTGGCTTTAGTTGTCAACATGAGAAGAAGGAGCCTCAGGTGGGGAATTTCCTCTATGGATCGGCCTGTGGCCATGTCTGTGAAGCATTTTCTTGATTGTTGAGTGACGTGGGAGGGCCCAGCCCACTGTGGATGCTGTCACCCCTGGGCAGGTGGTCTTGGATTGTATCAGAAAGCAGGCTGGCTGGAGTGGTGGTAATATTTTGGAAAGATGAATTTGCTGTCTTTTAACTCCATGAGGCATGGAAAGAGGTAAAGTTATCAGAATAAATAACTAATGATATAACTGTTTCCATGGTATTATGATTCAAGAAAGAAAGGAATTATTAATAGTTTTAACTTGGTTTTTCATTATTGTCTTTCACATAGACACATCTTCTAAGATAGCTGCAACTGCTAAAAAAGCTTAGTTTAAAAATGTCTCCCTCATGCAAAGCTCCAAATCCCTGAATAACATAGCTGACATGTATTACATCTTCCCAAAAGAATTTTTATACAGATGCATGTCTCTATTTCTATATGTGAAACTTAAATTGCTAGATGTCTTTCCATTCTTTTATAGATTTTTGACTTTTTCAATTGAATAGTTTATGTAAATGAAGGTTCCAGCTTAAAAATGGGCTGATTCTTAAAAGTACATTGGAGACTTTTGTAACTTGGAACATACTTTCCCATCAAGATAAAGTTGTTATTAGTGGAGGTTATTTAGTTTACTATGTGGGAATGACTTGTCATGTAGGTGAGGTCACTTTTCACTTTCTTTTAACTTGGTCTTACCACATATTCCATCTTTAATGTTTATTTTTCCCACCAATATTTCAATCGTATCTTTGAGTGATTATGCTTTGTGCTGCTCCTGGAGATTAAGGTATCACTTAAAATATTTCTATAAAAACATATTTGAAACTTACAGAACATTTACTCAAAACTATCGTAAACATTTCTATTTCATTGTCACAAGAAAGGAAGTTACTTCGATTTCCTTTATTCTTCCTTTCCAATCTTAGTTCCTATTTCCACATGATGAGAAAATTAGATAATTCCTTGAGTTATATGTTTGAAAACTATTTTGCAAATAATTCATTATAAAGAAAGATGAAGAATTAAAAATAAGCTTTTGGGCATCTCCTAGTGCATAATGTATATAGTTTGGAGGCACAGTCAAGATTAGAAACAGTTTTTGTCATTAGACGAAATGTATAATAAAATGTAAAACTTATTTTTAGGAAATTGCTACTTATCAAAATTACAACTTTTGAATCAGTCACATATTTTACAAAGAAAATATATAATGAAACTAAAACACCCAAATGGCTGTGTCTCAGTTCACTTTTTGTGCTGTAGGCAAACACCAGAGACTATGTAATTCATAAAGAAGGTGGTTTAATTTGGCTCATGGTTCTGAAGGGTAGGGAATTTAAAATTTGTAGTGAAATTTGATGAGGGTCTTAGGTTGTATTGCATGATAGAGCATGTGAGTGTAGTTAGCTGTTATGTTGGAAAGGAAGGGGACAAAAGAATCAACTCACTTTATAATAACTGACCCTTGTGAGAGCTAATAATAATTTTTTTGGTCTTTTTGAGACAGGGTCTCCCTGTAGCCCCTGCTATCCTGGAACTCACTATGTAGACCAGGCTGGCCTCAAACTCACAGAGATCTGCCTGCCTCTGCCTCCTGAGAGCTGGGACTAAAGGTGTGTGCCACCACACTCGGCTAGCTACTGATAATTAACCCAGGCTAGGAACTATACTAATCCTTTATGAAGGGTCCATTCTTTTTTTTAAAAAAAATTTTTAATTTTATTTATTTATTTATTTATTTTATTTATTCATTTATTTACTTTTACACTCACTTCCTAGATAGCACACTCCCATAGCCTCCCTCCCCCGACTAGAGCCCTTATATTCTGATATCCCTGCTACTGTCTGCCCAGCATTTGGGAGGCAGAGGCAGGCAGATGTCTGTGAGTTCAAGGCCAGCCTGGTCTACATAGCAAGTTTCAGGCCAGCTAGAGCTGCAGGAAGAAAGACCCTGTTTCAAAAAGACAAAAAAATTATTATTTTTTAATTTTTTATGTGTATGAGTGTATTGCCTGCATATATATACATATATATGTATATATATGCACCTGTATTATGCAGTGCCCACAGAGGTCAGAGAAGGCATCATATCCCCTGGAACTGGAGTTACAGACAGTTGTTAGTGGTCATGTGGGTGCTGGAAATCCTATGCAAGAGCAGCCAGAGCTCTTAACTTTGGAGCAATCTCTCCAGCCCTATGACCAAACTTCTTTAAAAGGTTCTCACACTGTTGTTATATTGGCAATTAAATGTTCAAACAAGTTTTGTGGGGACAAACTACATCCAAGAAATAGCAACTCTTAAGCAAACTCAGAAACCACGTGAAACGTTGGGCAAAAGTGGAGGTAATGCATGTGGTATTTTCCAACATGAATTTCAGAAGTTTTCTAACTCCTTAGTGTTGGGAGAGCATAGTGTTTTTCTAAAATAAAAGCAATGTTGGTAAAGAGAATTATGCATTTTTAACCTAGAGGAAAATGCCAACAATACTAAGTAGTTTTGGCATGAGTTCTAAGTTTGAAGCACAAATTAACACACACACACACACACACACACACATCTGCTTCACAGGAACATACACACATTTTCTAAGAAAACTATAGTGATATTTTCCTGGCTTATGCAAACTCACATAACTTGGTCATGTATGCCATTACTTGTATAATTGGTGATGAAATGATGAGTAATTTTTTCTGGCTTTCAAAATGAAATTCTTGAAAAGGCTGAAGAATTGGAACCAGCCAAAAATCACAAAGGAAGAATTGTGGTTTCAAGTTCAGCCCAATGTCTTGGAACTCAAATCTGTTTTAAGCAAGGATGCCTGGAGAAAATGTCATCAATTAAAGTTATTTTATCTGAATCCCACACAAATTTCGTGGTTAACATACACACACACACACACACACACACACACACAGACACACACAGTTTTCCTCCATTAGACTGTACATGTTTTAGTAGAATAGTTATTTAGTTTGGTATCTCAAAAACAATTCTTGCTTATAGCCAGATTGTGTGAGTGTGTGTGTGTGTGTGTGTGTGTGTGTGTGTGTGTGGTATAAGCCAGAGACATGTGTTTTCCTCAGTCACTATCTTATTTTTTGAGACAGGCTCTCTCACTGAACCTGGATCTCATCAATTAGTCTGGGCCAATGAACTCCAAGGACCTCCCTGTCTCTGCCTCTAGTGATAAGACTACAGGTGTGCTGTACCAAGCATTGACAAGGATGTTGGAGATCCAACTCAGGTCCTGATGCTTGTGCATCAAGCACTTTACTGACTGATCTATCTCCCCAGCCCCTGTAGTGAACTTTCAGCAAAGCTCTTAATTCAACAGATATTCACCAAACTTGTCAAAATTAAAGAGTGCAGCCAGGGAGATGTCTTAGAGGGTAAAGACATTTGCTGCCAAGCCCAACAACCTGAGCTTGACTTCCAGAATCCACATGATGGAAAGAGAGAGCCAACTTCTGCAAGTGGTCCTCCAACTTCCGCATGCAAACACCCCAATAAATAAATGCAAAAAATGTTAAAGAATGCGTGTCTATTGAGCATAAACTGTGACCGAGGGAGAGCAGTTATATAAAAGCAATGAAAGACAGTTTCTGCTCCAGATTACAGTGCCACCTCACTTTTAAAAGTGCAAAATATTTTCTTCTTTGTGACAGTTCTTAATATAGCTCCTTGCCCTAGGAGTGAGCATTTTCTTCACAAGGGAGAACCACGAAGTCCTTGTCCCGTATTGTGGTTTATGCCTTTGTTGTCCAGGCCCTTAAAGTACCAAAGAAACTTGAAAGTCAGGCAGAGTGTCCAGCGGCTGAAGTCAAAATTAAAAAGCTAGCTGTTGTGCTGTTCAGGGTTGGCCTGGGGCTGTTCATTTGCAGATGGGTTTGTAAGTTTTAGAACCTGGGGCAGGAGAGATGGCTTAGCGGTTAGAGCACTGGCTGCTCTTGCAGAGGACCCGTGTTCGATTCCCAATACGTACATGGCGACCAACAGCCATCCCTAACTCCAGGGGCAGAGGATCCGACGCCCTCTTCTGACCTCTGCAGGCACTGCACGACACAGTGCACTTACACGCATGCGGGCAATAGCGTATATACATAAAATAAAAATAACAATTTAGTTTTATCGATTAAAAAGCCCTGCATGTGACATGCTTCTTAAGCCCCCGCAAGATGCCTACAGCTACTCCTGTGGGGCCTAAAACGGGCGCTTCCAGGTGTGGACGATGCCTGTCCTGGGGCACCGAGCTGCTGCGGTGCTGCCCTCCTCAGGGGTGCGCTGTCCTGGGGTCCTATTGGGGTGCGGGCGGGAGCGGCGCACAGCAGAGGTGTGGGCCGAGCGCTAGGGCCCTCATCCCGCATCACTCCCTGAGTTTGCGCGGGCGGGGCCCTGTCCGTGGTCCTGACGTATCCTCCGCGCTCTCCCCGCCGACTCTGGAGAGAGGACCGGCCCGGCTCCTCCGCACCTGTTCGCAATCCCAGGCAGGATGCCTCCAGGGCCCGGAGGGGGCGGGGTCCAGTTCGTGGGCGTGGCCTGTGGAGAACGGCCGGTGACGGGCGTCTGGAGGACGGGGCGGGGTCAGGACCGGGGCGTGGCCTATGGAGGCCGGACAGTGATGGGCTCTGTGGGGGCGGGGCGGGGGCTGGACCGGGGGCGTGGCCTAAGGAGAACGGCGGGCGATGGGCTCTGTAGGGGCGGGGCTGGGTGGCAG
>NW_008360311.1:2452232-2485437 GCF_000622305.1 Nannospalax galili
GCCGGCCCGCCCCTCGGGTCTCGGCCGCGTCCCGGCCCCGCTCTCCGTGCGCTGGCGCGGTCCATGGCGAGCGCGTCATGGCGATCGAAGGTAAGCGGACCCCGAGCGCAGGGCGCGGGGCCGGGAGGAGACGCTGCGGGAGGAGGCGGCGGGCGCCGGCCTGCGCGGAGTCGGCGCTGAGGCGCTGAGGTGTTGAGGTGCTGAGGTACTGAGTTGCCGAGGGACTGAGGCGCTGAGGTATTGGGTGCTGAGGTACTGAGTTGCCGAGGGACTGAGGCGCTGATACTCTGAGATATTGAGCCGCTGAGGTACCGAGTCCCTGAGGTACC
This sequence comes from Nannospalax galili, assembly GCF_000622305.1. Lineage (NCBI taxonomy): Eukaryota > Metazoa > Chordata > Mammalia > Rodentia > Spalacidae > Nannospalax > Nannospalax galili. The sequence continues at coordinate 2,452,562 of NW_008360311.1, forward strand.
GAGACGTTAAGGTACTGAGGCGCAGGGGCTCGGCGGGGCCGGGTGCTCCGGGCTGGGGGCGGGACCGCTGCTGACTTAGCTTCTGTCAGTACTCTTCCCAGCGGACCACACGGAAGCCTGCGACACCAGTGTGCATCTAAGTAGCTCCCTTGTATGAAGTTCTACCAGGGCAGATGCACAGTGTACTGTGTGCTCCCCTGTGTGCTCCCCGTGTGTGCTCCCTGAGTGCTCCCCTGTGTGCTCCCTGTGTGCTCCCTGAGTGCTCCCCTGTGTGTGCTCCCTGTGTGCTCCCCTGAGTGCTCCCCTGTGTGTGCTCCCTGTGTGCTCCCTGTGTGCTCCCTGTGTGCTCCCCTGTGTGCTCCCCTGTGTGCTCCCTGTGTGCTCCCTGTGTGCTCCCCTGTGTGCTCCCCGTGTGTGCTCTCCCGTGTGTGCTCTCCTGTGTGCTCCCCGTGTGTGCTCCCCTGTGTGCTCCCCGTGTATGCTCCCCTGTGTGCTCCCCTGAGTGCTCCCTGTGTGCTCCCCGTGTGTGCTCCCCTGTGTGCTCCCCGTGTGTGCTCCCCTGTGTGCTTCCCGTGTGTGCTCCCCTGTGTGCTCCCCGTGTGCTCCCCGTGTGCTCCCCTGTGTGCTCCCCATGTGTGCTCCCCTGTGTGCTCCCCGTGTGTGCTCCCCTGTGTGCTCCCCATGTCTGCTCCCCTGTGTGCTCCCTGTGTGCTCTCCGTGTCTGCTCCCCGTGTGTGCTCCCCTGTGTGCTTCCCGTGTGTGCTCCCTTGTGTGCTCCCCGTGTGTGCTCCCCTGTGTGCTTCCCATGTGTGCTCCCCTGTGTGCTTCCCGTGTGTGCTCCCCTGTGTGCTCCCCGTGTGCTCCCCGTGTGCTCCCCATGTGTGCTCCCCTGTGTGCTCCCCTGTGTGCTCCCTGTGTGTGCTCCCGTGTGTGTCCTCCCCATGTGTGCTCCCTGTGTGTGCTCCCATGTGTGTCCTCCCCGTGTGTGCTCCCTGTGTGTTCCCCATGTGTGCTCCCGTGTGTGTCCTCCCTGTGTGTGCTCCCGTGTGTGTCCTACCCGTGTGTGCTCCCTGTGTGTGCTCCCTGTGTGCTCCCCATGTGTGCTCCCATGTGTGTGCTCCCGTGTGTGTCCTCCCCGTGTGTGCTCCCTGTGTGTGCTCCTGTGTGTGTTCTCCCCATGTGTGCTCCCCATGTGTGCTCCCGTGTGTGTGCTCCCGTGTGTGTCCTCCCCATGTGTGCTCCCTGTGTGCTCCCCGTGTGTGCTCCCCTGTGTGCTCCCTGTGTGCTTCCCGTGTGTGCTCCCTGTGTGCTCCCCTGTGTGCTCCCCGTGTGTGCTTCCTGTGTGTGCTCCCTTGTGTGCTCCCCTGTGTGCTCCCTGTGTGTGCTCCCCATGTTTCCTCCCTGTGTGCCCCGTGTGTCCTCCCCGTGTGTGCTCCCCATGTGTGCTCCCTGTGTGCCCCGTGTGTCCTCCCCGTGTGTGCTCTCGTGTGTGCTCCCATGTGTGCCCCCATATGTCCTCCCTGTGTGCTCCCCGTTTGTGCTCTCTTGTGTGCTCTCGTGTGTGCTCCCTTGTGTGCTCCTATATGTGTCCCCCTATGTGTGTGCTCCCGTGTGTGTCCCCATGTGTACTCCCTGTGTGCTCCTGTGTGTGCTCCCTGTGTGTGCTCCCATGTGTGTGCTCTGTGTGTGTGCTCCCATGTGTGCTCCCATGTGCTCTCTGTGTGTGCTGTGTGTCCCTGTGTGTGCTCCATGTGCCCCCGTGTGCTCCCGTGTGTCCTCCCTGTGTGTGCTCCTGTGTGTGCTCCTTTATGCTCCCACATGCATGCTCCCTGTGTGCTCCCGTGTGTGCTCCCAGTGTGTGTCCTCCCCGTGTGTGTTCTCCTGTGTGCTCTCTTGTGTGTGCTCTCGTGTGTGTGCTCCCGTGTGTACCCCCGTGTGTGCTCCCTGTGTGCCCGTGTGTGCCCCGAGTGTGACCCCGTGTGTGCCCCCAGTGTGCTCCCGTGCGTGCCCCGTGTGTGTTCCCATGTGTGTGCTCCCTGTGTGTGTGCCCCGTGTGTGCCCCCGTGTGTTCCCCCGTATGCTCCGTGTGCCCCGTGTGTGCTCCCGTGTGCCCCCATGTGTGCCCCCGTGTGCTCCCGGTGTCCAGTGTGTGTCGGCGGTGGGTGTTGTTCCTTGGAGGTTGTGAAGCTCCTTCTTCCTGCGGGAGGACGTTCACAGCCTGCCGTGGGTGTTAGAGCCAAGTCCCTACGTAGGTCACACGGATGTGCCCCTCCTCTGTGAAACTTGTCACAGCAGTTCCTGCAAGACCACCCCGGGAGGAGCCCGGTCCTGGTAGTTCCACCCCCTCCAGGGTTTCTGTGAATTCCAAGTTGTTTATTGCAGTGTAGACAGTAGGTGCCGACACAGCCACTCAGCCTCTACTTTCTGTTTTTGCTGAGATGATGGAGAATCAGAGTCGCTGCGGATACACCTTTGGCCTTGCTTCCTCCTGGTGCTGTTGATTACAGCTGGAAAGCCAGGGAGCCGAATCCGCTGGTTGAGGTGGAATGCTCTACTTTCCAAAAATGTTTGTGGGAGAATTCTTGTAAAGTCATAAAGATAAAAAGTTTTATGTAGACCATGAGGAAGAATTGGCTCAGTGTTCAGATGTGATTATGACTTCTAATGTGTTATTGTCCAGTGTTCTTAGTGTGTAGTTTCTGTGTGCCTCCCTCAGGCAGTTGGGGTTACTGAATTGTTTTCCTGTAAATCGACAGCGTTCTGCTCAGTTTAATGTGTTTCTAAGGATTTTTTTTTTTTTTTTTTTTTTAGAGTATTCTCTGTATGGTGTTTTGTTTTTGTTTTTGCTGCTGGGAATTGATGGCCCGGTATATGCCAGGCATTCTACCACTGCCACACCCTCAGTTTATTATACATATGCATTTGTTTGCGGATTCATGATAAAATATCAACAATTATGCCTTCTCTAGTTTGGCAAAGAAACTGGTTAGTGTATTTCAAGTAAGGATATCATATCAAGTTAGTCTATGCTTCTTAGCACTTAATGAAGCAGATTATGTCATACACACCATCCTCAGCGTACACTGACCCCCACCCCATGAAAACTTTGTACTAGGGTCACTGGAGAGGTTTAGAGGCCCTGAGGGTACTTCATCCAACACTTTTCTTAATGAAATGGTTCTTAAAAGTAAGTTGCCTCATTTACCTGTTGACTCAATGACATTTGTTACATACTAGGTGTGCTCCATTCTAAAGTAGACTGTTGGGCTATAAACACATCCACCTTCCTTTCCTTTTAGAATTCTAAGAGGAAATTATGTTCTAGTGTGGCAGACACATAATTCAAGCATGTGCTTACAGTATTGTGTGCATACTAAGAAGTAGGACACACTTCCTTTGTGTGAAGCATTCAATACTATGACTTCAAAACTAGTTTCTTTTTCTTTTTCTGTCTTTTTTGAGACAGGGTCTCCCTGTAGCCCTAGATAGCCTGAACTCACTCTGTAGACCAGGCTGCTGTGGATCTCACAGAGATCCTCCTGCCTCTGCCTCCTGAGTGCTGGGATTAAAGGAGTGTGCCACCACACCGTGCTTCAAAACTAGTTTTGCGATAATTATTTTTATAGTCTTAAGACCTTTGTATTTGACCTGATTCCTGAATTTCCAAGTCAGCTATTCAGTGACTTTGGTCTAACTCTATCCTAGTTTTGGTTTCTGAAGCCGTGTTTAAAAGTCCACTCTTGGGGCTGGAGAGATGGCTTAGTGGTTAAGAGCACTGACTGCTTGTACTGAGGACCTGGGTTCAATTCCCAGCACCCACACAGTGGCTAACAATCATCTGTAACTCCAGTTCTGGGGGATCCGATGCCTCTTCTGACCTCTGTGGGCATTATACAACAGGGATGCACTTACATTACATGCAGGCAATACACTTATACACATAAAGTAAAACTAATAAATAAAATATTTTTTAAAAATCCACTTATGGGGCTGGAGAGATGGTTCAGCAATTAAGAGCACTGGGTGCTCTTGTAGAGGATACAGGTTTGGTTCCTGGCATCCATATGTTGGGTAACAGTCATCTGTAACTGCAGCTTTAGGGGACCTGATGCCCTCCTCTGTCCTCCGTGGGCATTGCACACACACAGACAAAACACTCATGCACATAAGAAAAGAGCCCACCCTTCTTTCTGTAAAGCTTGTCTTCCATTCGAAGACAAATGTGTTTCCTGGATATCTCTAGTTCTCTCCCCTGGAGTATCTATGTTCTAAAATTTGAAATCTGTCCACTTGTACACTGAAGTTGTTAGAGCGCTCTTTGACTTGTACATAGCCCTATTAATGTAGCTTAGTATTAGAGTACCTTTTATGTAACTTCATGTTGGCTCATATGAGGCAGTATCCAACCAAAGGTACAGCCCACTTTTCTTGTACCACTTACTCTCTAGTAGTGTCCGCATCCTATGCATAATTAAGCCTTGTTTTGAACCACAGGGGTTTGTAGCATTTAGGCCTATTCTTGGCAGCTCTGTCCAGTGGTTTAGCCCTTGAATCCAGCACTGAAAATTACTTCTTTGTGTAAAACCCTTATCTTAAATAAAATGTTTATTTTTATTTGATGAGTATGAGCATTTGCCTGCATGTATGCCCCACATGCATACCTGGTAGCCCCAGAGGCTGAAAGAGGGCATTGGATCCCCTGGAACTAGAGTTATAGGTAGTTGTTTGCTAGGTGTTGGGAACTGAACCTCCATAAGAGAGGTTCAGGAGAGATGGTTCAGGGGCTAAGAACACTTGCTGTTCTTCCAGAGAACCTGGTTTGAATCCCACATGGCAGTTAATAACTGTAACTCCAGTTCCAGGGTATCTGACACCCTCTTCTGCCTTCTGCAGGCTTTGCACAACACAGGTGCACTTAACATATATGCAGGCAAAACACTCAACATATAAAATAAAATAATAAAATATTTTTAAAAGCTATAAAAGGTTGAACTACTAGAAAGTATCTGTATGTGTGTGTGTGTGTGTGTTCATTGTGCAGCTTATAGTATGCCATGTTCTTTCATACATATTTTAACAAGCCCTATTAGAATTTTTAGGTGACCCTAAATGCTTCTTTTGACCCTAAGATTTTGTGGGTTTGTTTTGTTTTGTTTTGTTTTGTTTTTACAGGGTCTCACTATGTAGCCCCAGGTGGGCTGAACTTGCTATGTAGACCAGGTTGGCTTTAAACTTTCAGAGATCTACCTGCCTCTACCTCTCATCTACTGTGTGGATTCTGGAAATTGAATTCAGGTGGTCAGGTTTGGCAGTAAGTGCCTTTACCTTGGCATCTCATAGGATATTTTCTAAAATTTTATTTATTACATGGGGTGGGGAGAACAGGTGTGGAGGTCAAAGGACTTTGGGTATAGATTCTTCCTTTCTATCACAGAATCTGAATCTGATGATTGAATTCAAGTTGTCAGGTGTACACTGCAAGTGCTTTTACCGTCTGAGCCATCTTGTTGGCCTGACAAGCTCTTGCTATAAGAATAGACTTGGTTGTTCAATGTGATGCTGTAGTAGTGGTGAACATGGCTCTCAAAGTTTAGGTTGGGAGTTTGGTGTAGAAAGGACTTATCAGGTTGTTTTAATTTTACTGTAATTAAAGAGCAGTGACAAAAAGCAAAGGGTTGCATTTTAGGAAGATAAAGGAGTTTCCATTTTAAAAATATTTATTATTATGTGTATGTATGTATTGCCTGCATGTAGGTAAGTGCACCCATGTCGTGTGATGCCCGCGGAGGAAAGAAGAGGCTGTCGGATCCCCTGGAACTGGAGTTACGGACAGTTGTTAGGTGCTGGGACTCGAACCTGGGTCTTCTGCAAGAACAGCCAGTGTTCTTAACCACTGAGTCATCTCTCCAGCCCCTACATTTTTTTTTAAAGAAAATATTTAAAGGACAGTGTGTGGGGGGAGGCTAACGTTTATTCTGGAATAGTTACACAAGTATTGAAATTCGATGACAACCAATGCTAAAGAAGAGAAGCATTCCTCGGGAGTTTTCTCTGTTCCTCAGCCTAATTCTGACCTTCTCTTTGAACTTTATGTTCTTGGTGTGTCACAGGCAGACTATATAGCCATACTCTCAGTCACTGACAGCCTTCGTCTCTCTCTCAGGACTCACAGACACCTGGTGTTATGGCATTCTTTTCTTTGGTGAACTTGATTTTGAAATCCTCTGCAATTGCCCTTGATTCCTCTCCAGCAAACGACTCCTAACCAAACAGAATGAGCACGCAGCATGAAAGCTATTTCTGTCCTGGGGTTATTTTTTTATTACCACTTTACAATGTCTGTATTTCCTTACTTCCAGATTTTAACAAGCACAAGTTTTATAAAGACAGTACTAGATAATGCTGACTTTAGAATTGAAGTCTGGCTTAATCCAGAAAGCATGATCATCCCACAACACTATGCTTTACAAATTAGGGACCAAACTAGTATGACTAAATGGCTTAAATCAGAGACTAAAGTAGAATGCATCTAGAAATTAGAGCTCTAAATAGGTTAAGGTGGTTTGGGCCAGTTGGCAACATTAGCAGGAAATACTTAAAGTTTCATTCTTAACAGTAGAGGAGTCTGCAGAACATAAAGGCTGTGACTATTCTTATGGATGAGCTCTGGAAAAGAATCCTTAGATGAGATGAATTGTAAGACATTAATAGCCTTTCAGTATCTGACCATGAAGAAATCAGGGAAACTTGCATGTGGAGGTGATATAGGCTAATGGTCGGAACATGAAGTGAACTTTGAAAAGGACTCAAACTAAATAATGGGTTTAATTCTATCTATTTAAAACAAATTTCATTTAGTATTTTTACTTTATGTGTATGAGTGTATTGCCTGCATGTATGTAAGTGCACCCATGTCGTGCAGTGCCTGAGAGGTCAGAAGAGGGCATGGAATCCCCCTGGAACTGGAGTTGTGGACGGCTATTAGCCGTCATGTGGGTGCTGGGAATCAAACCTGGGTCCTATACAAGAGCAACCAGTGCTCTTAACCACTGAGCATCTCTCCATCCCCTTAAATCCATCTTTGTATACCTGCAGTACTTTGATGAGATTGTATCAGTGGGGTTTTCCTTCTGTAATCATGTGGAAAGTAGATAATTTGTTATGAATTTTACCCTACTTTCAAAAATATCCCAGTTACCAGGCACTTTCATAGTTGTGTGTCCATTTTTTCACAAATACATGCAGATACACAATCACAGAATATGTATGCCCCCACGTTTCCTTGTTTCCCCTTCAGCAGCTGTAAAGGACTGTGCCATTTATGTCATACTCCTACTTGGGTTTGCCTGAAGGGAAAATAGTACTGATAAGTAAAGTGACCTCCTGAGTGCAGTTCAGTGTTGCAGATATGATTGTTTCAAGACCAGTACTCAGATTACCTCCAGGTACAATTTTTATGAAATTTACTGTTATTTAAATTACCTTGAAACATTAAAAAAACACACATTTTTCCATTTTTGCAAAACAAAGAAAATCTATTTTTATTTTTAACTTGATTATGAAATACACTGTTTGAATTTTCTTTTTAAATATTTTTATGCCAGGCGTGGTGGCACATGCCTTTAATCCCAGCATTTGGGAGGCAAACTCTGTGAGTTCGAGGCCAGCCTGGTCTACATAGTGAGTTCCAGGTCAGCTGGGGCTACAGGAAGACCCTGTCTCAAAAAGCAAAAAACAAAAAAATAAATAAAAATATTTTTATTTTTATGTGTTTGAATATTTTGTGTGCATGTATGTAAATGCATCCATGCATGCAATGCCCAAGGAGGCCAGAAGAGGGTGATGGATCCCCTGGAACTGAAGTTAGGGACAGTTAGCTGCCATATGGGTACTGGGAATTGAACCCAGGTCCAGCCAGTGCCCTTAACCCCAGAACCATCTCTCTAGCCTCTGAATTTTTTTCTTGACCTTAACTATGGATCTTGGGCAACTTTACCTATTAGGGTCTCAGCAAAATAATGAGCTAGACGGGTTTATTTCCAAGTTCTAGTCTCTTATGTTAGTTGTTTATTTTTAAATGAGTACTTTGACAGATTTGGAAATTACCAGTTAACTAATTTTAAGATGTAATAATTATTTAGTGAGCTTTTAAAAACCAAGTCTTTAATTTAATGTAGGTAAATTAAATACTTAAAAGATAGTTAGGAGCAGGTTGAGACAGCTCAGTGGGTAAGGGTGCTTACTGCCAAGCCTGACACCTGAGTTGGATTCCCAGAACCCACATGATGGAAGGAGAGAACCCATTCCCACAAGTTGTTCTCTGACCACATGTGCACTGTGGCAAAAGAGCGTGTATGGACACACACACACGCACACCTTTTTAAAGGTGAATAGCTTTCCTTGCCATTCTACAGGTTGTTATGTTGCTACTAAGCATTGCAAAACCTGTAGTTATACTTAAGATTAGATGTATGTAGTAAAACTTAACCAATTTATATTAAATATGTACAGAATCTAGGTTTTTTTCTGCCTCCTTGAGTGCTGGGATTAAAGGTGTATGCTACCATGCCTCGCAAGAGTCTAGTTTGAAAGAATTACTTTTATTTATATTAAAATGTGTGTGTGTGTGTGCACGCATGAATGTGCATGTGAGTACAGGTGCCCACAGAAGAGGGCATTGGATCCTCTGGAGCTGGAGTTACAGGCTGAACTCAGGTCCTTCGCAAGAGCAGTATGAATCTCTCAACTGCTGAGCCATCTCTCCATCTCAAGAGAATCTAGTTTTAGTTACAGACATTAAAAAGTGCAACTTGGTCCGTGAATAAAGTACATAACTCAAAATTAAGTTACAAATGTTAACATCTAGGGAATGTGGCTTAATGGCTCTACAGAAGAAACAGTTCAAGTAATGTACGAAAACAATACAGGCCCAGTGTAAATTATGGTTATTGTTATCACTTGAGTTTTCTGTCTTGAAAGTAGTTTATTAAAATTGAGTGAATACCCACTCATTTGACTGTGTGGTCTCAGTTTCAAAAGGTATGTTCAACAGATATATTTCATTCTAGCCCTTCAGCAAATGATCTGTAGTTGTTCATTGCTAATAATCCAATTAATAGTGTGTGTGACAGCGGAGTTTTGCTGCTAATAATTCCCTGGTAGTGCTGGCTTGTGCCCGTCTTCCTGATACTCAGTATATATTGTCATTGGTCATAGGGAGCAGTGACATCATCACAACCAAGTTAGCAGTAGATCTAACCTACTTTAGATAGAAATACTGTTTTCTAGTCTCTTTGCTTGCTTCCTAGATGACCTGTTTTTTTTTTTTAAAAAAATGGATATCATGGTTTGTATTTCTCATATAATTGCTACAGCATATTTCTGTTTCTTATATCTGAACTGTTCATAATAAGCTTCTATAATGAACTAAAGTGATTAAATAATTTAATATTACAGCATAGTGATAGGCTACACATATACAGAAGACAATTGTATCGGGCCTACGTTGAAGCAGTGGCCGTGTGTTTTTGAGGGAAACTGATAGTTATATAGTGATTTATAAAATTACTCTTAAATAAGCATAACCAATATATGTTTATGAGTTGGTGTTGGATTATTCACATATTGTGGAAGATAAAATCAAGACAACATGTCTATCACTTCACCTACTTATTATATTTTGTGGTAAGAACATTTAAAGTCTACTGTCTCAGCAATTTTCAAGAATATAATAACAGTAGATACTATGCTGTACAGTAGATCACTAAAACCAATTCTCTGATCAGGCAGTATTTGTCTTCTGGGCGTGACTTATGTCACTCAGCTTGGCATTTTCCCGTTCACCCCTTCTGCTGCAAATGTCAGAATATTCTTTGTAGAGACTCTAGCATTCCATTGTACACACACACCACAAAGTTCCATTATCTTGTCAGACACACACCAACCTCGCAGTTCTTCTGTGTCTGTATCCCAGAGAAAGGCATGCATGTGGGTATCAAAGACACTTGCTTTAAAAGGTTTATAGCAGAATTATACGAGTCCAAATTCAAATCAATCCAAACGTTTATGAACTGAAGTTTGTGTATGTAAGTATGCACAGTTGTGTTTGCCTGCATAAGTGCATTTAAGTACAATGGAATTCTGTATAGCATTGAAAAGGGATGAATCACAAGTAAGTAGTACAGTGGGTTAATTTCATAAACATATCGCAAATAGAGTAAGATGTCGCTCAGCAGTTCCATTTTTATGAATTTTATAAGTTGATGAAACTAAGGTTTATTGTCAGAACTCAGGAGAGTGGTTCCTTATATGGAGTTGGGCAGTGCTTGTGAAAATGAGTAGCCTCTTGGGATGGTGGCCAACTGTTGTGTCTGACCTTGGATTGCAGTAACTCAGGAGCATGCTTTGTGATAACTCATTACATGAGGCTTTATAGGTGTATGTGTGGTTTTCTGCCCAGCAGGTGGTGGTTTAAATAATGAGATTAAAAAAATGATTTTCTCATCAGTGAAGCTCCCTCATGTAACAGAGGGCAGGCTCAGGGAAGAGGGGGTGAAAAGATTGTAAGAGTCAGGGGAGGAGGTGCATGACCATATGGAAACAGAGTCTTACAGTCTCCTGGGACCTTGCTTATATAAACCTTGCAATGGTGTCAGCATGCACAAGATCCATGCAAACTCAAGCAGACAAAAACCCAGCATAGAACTGTGGAAATGGGCAGCAGGCCCCAATCTTACTTGAAGAACTATTGGGACGCTGATTACTACGGGGTGAGGGAGAGCTGATCTTCTTAAAGGGAGGGACTCTAGATAGGCTGAGTAGATTTCAGTGGATGAACTTGTACTGAGGGACATCAGGGGACACTCACTTAACTCGATAGGCCTTAATATAAATGACAGAATGCATGAAATCCAGTGGGGATGGGGGTATAGAGGGGCCTAAGATGTTGAGTATAAAATACACAAAAAAATCAGTAAAAATATATTTTAAAAAGGGTTTTCAAAGAGATCACAGGTTTTTTTGGGCTGTATTAGTTTTTTTTTTTTTTTCCCTCATGTTGTCTCTTAAACTTGTCTTCTTACAGATTTGTTAAGGGCTGGTAGATGGAGAATGAGGAGAAGGCCACATTTCCCTTTATAGCTTCTGATAATATAACTGGTGCCCTTCGATCATAACTCCTTAATGTGTGTTGGGGCTCAGATACAGAGTGTGCCCTTCCTTGCTGTGCTGCCTTCCAGGCAATAGGAAGGGCACGGAGGCAATGGTGATGCGTTTCCACTCTCTAGAAGCTTTTCATTCCAAATAATGTACTGGAATGAAGGAAGCATCTCATTCCAACATTTCATAAAGACTTAATTTCAGGAAAATCCAGGCTATCATATTTAGTTTCATTAAAGAAAAGAATCAGGGAGGTTTTCCCCCAAGATCACTCTAGGTGCCTGTTAGCATGGTTATTTGTAACAGTAAAATTCAGGTCATTTTCTACATTTTTAACTTCTAGTAAACTTTTTTTTTTTTTTTTTTTAACAGGTGGAGAGAGAACCTGTGGTGTTCATGAACTTATCTGTATTAGAAAAGGTAGGCAATGCTCTGTGTAGGTGTTTATAAATACTAATGTACATGAACTCATCTGTATTAGAAAAGGTAGGCCAGTGCTCTGCGTGGCTGTTTATAAATACTGCTGATAGTCTATAATAAATGTTAGTATGATAATTTGGATATGTAAAACATAAAATTTATTAGATGTTCATATTATCTGTATTACAGACGAGCATACTTGGAGTCCTTGTTTGTTATGTGACTACTAAGGATCATGTTTCATTTTGATGGACTGATAAAGCCTGGTTTCTAGCATGTTAGTTTTTAGACATGAATAGGCAGAGAACAGAGGTTTGATTTCTGTTCCCTTTCAGAATCTGAATGCTGGGTGTGTGTTGGCCTCCAGTTGATTTCTGTTCTGTTACTGTTCCCCATCAGAGAGATGGGAGCAGTTGGTTGAAATTTCAGTAGGAACATAAACAAAGACCACACAACCCCATGACTGTAACAGCTGTCTGTGCTTCCTTAGAAGGAGCCATCTGGCAACTGGGTGGCTTAGCTTAGCAAGGTGGCCCAGGAAAGGTAATTTGGTTATTAGGTGTGAGGCAGGGATCCAGGTGTTCTCTAGGTTCGGAAGAATCAGGGGAACCTTGGGAGACCCCAGTCCTTAGGAGTTACCACAGATCTGAAATGCTGGCAAGAAGGATGCAGGTAGACCCCGGGAAAGCAGGGAAGAGTCCTCAGCCCCTGCGGCTCCTGCCTGTGTCTAAGCAAGGGTCATTTCTTTCTTCTCTCTCTTAAACTCACCTGGCCCTCCTGAGTCTAGCCAGCAGCCCCAAGCCTATCCTGACCTTTTACCTCGAGGAGTTTTGGAGCAGTGTCTGTGACACATGGTATGATTGGCATGCCAGGGAAATGTCAACCTATTTTCAGTCTTGACAGCTCTGGAAAATTCTTAGCTGCATTGGAATTAAAGGAAAACAAACAAACAAAACCAAAACAAAAGACTAAGCCTTCTTTGGGTGAGCACATGTGACCATTGCTGGGGTGGTCGTGCTGATTAGTCTGGAGGTCACTACCTACAGCTTTGTCATCCTTGAGAGACGACAGCCTTTCCCTTCATTTACATGCAAGTTATTCACACCTTTCCTCCAGTGCTACGAAGGGGGAAACTGAAGCCAACTTTTTTGATATTAGCTTCTTATTAAAAATGCAGAGGATAGATTTGCACATTTTTTATGTAAAAATTTTATTCTTGTGCTATAATGTTTTAATCCAGACTTACTGGAAGCATTTTAAATACTTTTGTAGTCATCTTGTTGCACTAAACATTTTGAAACCTTTTTGTTGATGGGATGGCAAAGATGCTGTATGGGTCATTTGGAATCAAAAGTGGTTAAAGCAGTAGTCAGGTAAAGATTCAAGATAAGACTAGATTAGCTAGAAGGAAGGAACCCAGGGCCCAGGGTGCAGCACAGAGGGCTCAGTGGCTCCAGGGGAACTGGACGCTGTAGTCGGGAAAGAGGCCATCAGTACAGCTGCTGATCTCAGTAGACTGCTCAGCTTGGCCAAGCACTCTGGCCTGCTGCCATCTTTAGCTCAGAGGGTCTGGCTCATAGTGCTCTGAGTATTGATCCAGCCTTTTCACTTCTTTTTGTTCTATGGGATCTTCACGCTGTGATTATTTAGTTTTGAGATAGGGTCTCATATAGCTTAGACTGGCCTTGAACTCAATATGTAGACAAGAAAGACTTGTTTTGTTTTGTTTTGTTTTTGGTCTTTTTGAGATGGGGTCTCCTTATAGCCCCAGCTGTCCTGGAACTCACTATGTAGACCAGGCTGGCCTTGAACTCCCAGACTCGTAGAGATCCGCCCACCTCTGCCTCCTCAGTGCTGGGGTCAAAGGCATGTGCCACTATGCCCTGCTAGCCAAGGAAGACTTTTAACTCCTGATCTTCTACCTCCACTTCCCAAGTTCTGGGAGTGTAAGTGTGTGCTGCCATTCCTGGTTCTATGCATTGCTAGGCACTGAACCCAGGGCTTTGTGCATGCTAGGCAAGCACTCTTATCTCTCAGCTGCATCCTCAGCCCAGTTACAGTTTAAAAAAATTTATTCACACTGTAGTCATATCATGGACAAGTATCTAATTTTTTTTCTATTTCCTCAGTATTTAGTAGTGTCATATTGTAGATGTTTCATAAGTGTTTAAACATCTAAGACAGCTAAAGCTTTTTCCTTCCTTCCTTCCTTCCTTCCTTCCTTCCTAGTTTTCTTCTATGTGTTCTCTATAGGTGCTTTCTTTATGGCTCTACAGGACTTACATAATCCCTGTAGTCACAGCTGGCCTGGATTCCCTAGGGAGACCAGGCTGGCCTTGAACTCACAGAGATCCACCTGCCTCTGCCTCCCAGATGCTGGGATTAAACGCGTGAGCCACCATACCCAGCAAGCTTTTTCACCATTTTAAGCTGGACTTTTGTAGACTAGAACATACAAAGGTTATATAAAACAGAACAATTATAGTTAGTGGCAGTTATCCTGTTAAGATGATGCAAAGGTTTTTTTTTTTTTAAGGCAGCATCTCATATATCCCACCCTGGCCTTTCACTTGCTGGGCATCTGAGGCTAGCCTTGAACTTTCCACCTTCATGCTTCTACTGCCTAGTGCTGGATTGCAGGCGTGTGACCGTGCCCAGCTTAGCCCTGGTTTTCTTTCTATCTGTGCTGTCTCTCTTTTGCTAGCGGTTCTCCTCTGTCCACAACCAGAATATGTGAGGATGTGGTGTCTGACTAACGCTGCTGTACCATCTTCCCCGTCTATTTGATTTTATCTAGTTTTGCTGTTGTGAATGCTCCTTGAACTTCAAGCTAGTGTAGTTGGCCTTTGAGTCCTTGCTTTTTTATCTGAGAACTTGAAATTTCTATCTGGAGTTCCATTAGATAGAAGACTGACCCATCTAAAACGCACATCCTGGTTTCTTAAGTGAGCCCTCACCTTCCACAGCCCTCCTCATTTCAGCTAAGTAGCACTCTGTTCATCTGCTTAGTTCCCAACCCAAGAATCTTCCTGTCGCCTACACTGAACTTGAGGCTGAAGTTCCATTGCAGTGTATTTTGAATCCATCTTCTTTTTTCCAGTCTGCTGCTGTCACTGAGTGTGCTTTGTTGTTTTTTTTGCCTAGATCACTGGAGTGGTTTTCAAACCAGTTTTTCTCATTTACGTTCTTTCCTTCCTATAGTAAGCATTAGTGGTTTTAGTGTAAATCAGGCCATATCACTTTGCTGGTTAGAATTCTCTGGATTTCCCTTTTACCTGGAATAAAAGCAAAGCACCTTACCCTGACCCACAAACCAGCAACACAGAGTCCAAAGTGTCATGTACACACTGTCAGCTCAGAGGCATAAACGTTTATATAGAAATGTGTGTGAATACTTACTATTGGAGAGCTGTTGGTAGGGAGATTTTGAAAAGGAAGATTGCTCTGAAGAGTAAAGGTCATTATTACATTGCAAAATGGTGCCTGTCATAGTTGTTTTTTTGTTGCTATGATAAATCCTCTGACAACAGCAGCTGAAGGGAGAAGGTTTATTCTGGCTCACACTGCCATGGTACAGTTCATTATGATGGGAAAGCCATGGTTACAGGAACGCAGGTCATCTTGTCACATTGCCCTGCAGTCAGAGAGGGGAGGGAGAGGAGTGCTGGTACTCAGCTGGCCTTCTCCTTACTCCTTAAAAAAATTATCAGCATCACTTAAAAAACAGCAGTATTACATTGAAGAACTTTGTGTAGGTTGGAGAATTTGGAAAGGGAGTAAATGGCAAACTCACATTACAGCAGCAATGAGAAATTTTACCATATTGTTGAATCTTGGTAGTCCAGTGTTGTCAGAAAAAAAATACTCAGCAATTATAGTAGACATATAAAACTGCAAATTTACATTCTTAAACTAAAATTATGTGTTTTGAGTTTGAGAATTATATCAGTTTAGTTATTAAAGTGGTTTTTAAAAAACTTCCCAGGCTATGATTTTTATCTGTATCGGTTCAGTTAGGTGTTTTATATTTTCTGTAGGACACAGGTGAGGGTAAACTGGTTGTAGATGAGTAACAGAAAAATGATGGAAAAACATCTTGGTACCTGGGTAAGGGAGAGAACCAGCATCAAGGCCTGGATGCCCAGGACCAGGTGTGGGGTTAAGACCATGGCTGGCCCTCAGATGAGGTGGAAATTCCATTCTAGAGAGTTAGTTCTCCCAAGACTGGAATCTGCAAAGACCAGGAGCTTTCTCCTTCTTATGTAGTCCAGGATCCAAGCTCTGAGAATGGTGTTGCCCACTATTAGGATGGGTCTTCCTACCTCAATTAACCTAATCAAGGTAAGCCCTCCCAGGCATGCCCAGGGGCTAACCTAATCTAAATAATCTAGGTATACCATGGATCTATCTACTGCTATATAGGAGCTCTGTTTGCTTTCTCTTAAGCACCACTCTATGAACCTATAATAAACTCTTTCCTAGAACCTCAAAGTAAAAAAAAATAAGTAAGTAAATAATCTCACAGGCATGCCTGGAGTCTTGTTTCCTGGTGATTCCAGATCCTGTCATGTTGACAATGAACAGGAACCATCACAATACCTTCTGCCTTCCCACCAGAAATACACGAATTCATAGCTCTGTGAACAGTGTGTCTTAAACTTTGGAATATTTTTGTTGTTGCTGCTGTTGTTAATCTGGTGACAGAAAAATATAATTCAGTGTCATTCAGATTTTGACTTTTCTTAGGAGGGTGCCTATGTCTGAGCTCTGTCTGCAGTATGGTCTGAAGGACACCAGGAAAGTCCAGTGCTCCAGAAGTGTGTCCTTACTGTTCCATAGCTTCTCATCTGTAATTAGGTCCATGTAATCTTAGAAAGTGATTCCAAAGTCTGCTCCAAGGGAAGAGAAGGGTCTTCCAGCATTCTCATTTGAACAAATCATCACAGTGTGTCGGATTATTATGCTTCCACTGTGGGAAAGAAGGACTGTGGACCTAAGGCATGAGACCCAGGACAGAGTGGTGCTTCGTGGAGAAGGGTGGGCGATGAAAGCCAACACGGGACAATCTAGGACAGTGTCCAGAATCGGCAGATTCAAGATGCCAAGGGCAGGCTATTTATAGGACACTGAAGACAGTGCATCTATTTTATAGTGAAACGGTGAGCTGCTTGGCATTCTATTTTCTCCCAAGTGAGAGGAGACCCCAGCCCCTCCCCCATTCTCCCTCCGAGTTGGGATGAGTGAGGAGATGGAAACCTGAAGAGAAAGGCTGTTTGTCTGCTGCACATGTGGGCTATGAGCCCTCATCCCACTCAGTCCAAGACCCTTTAGTTGTAAGTGGGACCTTTTCTTTTCTTTCTTTTTGTGTGTGTAGTGTATCTGTGTATCTGTTTGTGTGTGTGCGCGAGCATGTGTGGAGGAGAGAGGGCCGTGTTGGGTATCTTCTATTGCTCACCACTTTATTTTTGAGATGCGATCTCTCACTGAACCTAGGGCTTGCTGATTTTGCTAGACCAGCTGTCCAGCAAGCCCCTTGGGTCTGCTGGTCTCTGCCTCCCCAGCACCAGCATTAGAGGTGCTGGCCACCATCTCTGGTCTTTCTGTGAGTGCTGGGATCTGAATGAAGGTCCTCATATTTGGCACAGCAAGCACTTTACTGACTGGGTCATCTTCCCAGCTCCTCTTTGTCCTTTTAAATTGACTTGTATCATACTTTTGCATCTTCTACCCCTGGTAACCCATTTCCTTTTTGCTGAAAGAGTTGGATTCCAGTGTCCTGTTAAGGGTGGCAGTGGGAGGCAGGAAGGTGATTTGAGAGGCCACTGTACACACCCAGCCATCTCTTCTGTGATGATGGAAAACAGAAGTGAATATAGGGCTGAGCATGTAGTGCATGCCTTTAATTCCAGAACACTGGAGGCAGAGGCAGCTGTCTCTCCTTGAGTTTGAAGCCAGCTTGGTCTTCATAGAAGTTCCAGGCCAGCCAGGGCTACATAGTAAAACCCTGTCTCAACACCCTCCCTTCCCCACCAAAAGAAGTCAAAGTGTGTAGAACGCCTGGAAGTTGTGAAGTAGGGGATGGGTCTTTCCTGTTACATTTCTCTTGAATGTTGATGTATATTTAATATTCTAGCATTTGGTTAAGTGTGGGGCACTCTTTTGGGTGCTAGAAACTTTGTGGTCAATAGAAGACAAATGTTCTGATCTCCTGCAGCTCATGATGCTGGGTCTAATAGGAACTAGACAATAAAGAAACCAAATAGTTTAAAATAGCTGTAAATGCTGTGTGCGTGCACGTGTGCATTTACGTGTTCATGTGTGTATGTGTGCGTGTGTGTGTGACAGAGAGGAGGGGAGAGGAAGAGAGGGAGGGAAAGAGAGACAGACAGTTCAGAACAGTACAGTCAGGTAAGGCTGTCCGAGGAAGTAGTGTTTAAACTGAGGGAAATGTCTGCTTGGTCAGGAGGAATGAGAGACTAGAGGAAAGTCACTGCAAATGCCCTAAGGCTTGGGAACTGGGCTGTGCTCCTTTAAGGAACATAAGGAAGTGTGGTGAAGAGGTAAGTATTGAGTGAGTGTGGGAAGGCTCATGAGATGAGGTTGGGGAGGCCCATGGTGTCCAGATCCTAGAAGATTTACAAGCTATGCTCAAGAGGTTGTATTTAACTGCGCACAAAGGCATACACGATGGGGATTTGAGCAGGGAGTGATATGATTTATTCCTAAGATTTTACTTTTTAAAACTATGTGTATGTGTATGCACACACGGTCATATGTGCCTGCAGAGGCCACAGGTGTTGGAGTCCCCAGATGCTGGAGTTGAGTTGCCAACATGGGTGCTGGGAACCGAACTCCGGTCCTCTGTAAGCAGTGTGTGCTGTTAGCCACTGAGCCATCTCTTTAGCCTCATGATTTACTCTTAATACATGACCTGTAAGAGCCCAAAAGTAGAAGTAGGGAGACCTGGAAGCCGTCGGTGTACCCGGTGAGAAGTGAGACCTGCTTTTCTATAGTAGCAGTGGAGAACTTGAGATGTGCTGAATATGGGTGGGTTTACAGATAGAATCCACAGAGCTTGAATATGGATTTATGTTGGGAAGTGCATGATGTGGTTAGGACAAGTAGGTTTTGGCAGCTCCTCAGAACTGTGATATCACTGAATGAGATGGGGCAGATGGGGGGAGGAGTAGGTGGGCAGTGTGGGGTACACAGAAGTCATTTGTTCCAACACTCTACTTGACCTGCTGAGTTTTAGGTGCTCACTAAACATTGATGATGTCAGAGGGCAGTTGGATACCAAAATCTGGAAATTAGGGGAGAAGTCAGGGTAGGAAATGGAAATTTGGGGATAGTTGGTATTGACAGCCATGATGCGAGTTGAGATCACCCTGGAATTGAGCTTCTGTAGAAAAGAGACGATTACCTAATACAGACTGATATGACTATGGGTTTACCTAAAAATTAAAGCACATTAATTTCAGTCTTTAAAGACAAAAAGCTCATTGTTTTAATAAATTTAATTTTGAAAGATAATTATGGTTGCATTGTGTTAGGGACATTTAAAATTTCTTAAATAATTTATTTTATTTTATGTGCTTGAATGTTTTGCCTGCATGTATGTAAGTACACCACATGTGTGCCATGCCCATGAAGGTCAGAAGAGGACACTGAATCCCCTGGAACTGGAGGTATGGATGGTTGTTAGCTACCATGTGAGTGCTGGGAACCAAACCTTGATCTTCTGCAACAACATCTAGTGCTCTTTACTGCTGAGCCATCTCTCCAGCTTCTAGGTCACATTTTAAAATATGAAGCTACAGCAGATCCATATTGACATAAAATTATGCTTATGTACATTTACTTCATTTCTTTTCTTTAAAAATAAAAGTTCTGATCTTTAAATCACACTAGTGCTTCTTAGACTAACAAGCCATCCCTCACTCTCCAGCAGCCCCATTCCCAGAGCCAAGGCTTTCCATTCTGTTACCTGCCTGCCCTTTATATTCTAAACTTTCCCTGTTTCTTGATTTTTGAAAATATTTAGGCATTGTTGACTTCTTGCTGTCTAAGATGGCTTCTTGCTAGTCGGTTAACGCTGGTTAAGTGAGTGGCATTGGCGTTGGAGTCCTAGGTTCTAATACTGCTATCTGTTGCTTACTACTGGCCTGGTGACCTTGACAGGCTCCCCCATCATTTGTATCTTACCCTTTTCGCTGAAGGTAGACTGAGATGACAGTATTGTCTTTCTCTTGTGGTTTTGTGTGGTTTAAACTGGCTAATATATAAATGCATAGGCTAGTTAGTGCATATAAATGACAAGCTGAATAAAAATTAGCCAGTAGAAATAATTATTACTAAAATTTCAATTTAATAACAATGAAGTAATAAAGTATTATTTTATCTTCCCATACCTTCTCCCTAGGATAGTTATGTTTCAGTTTTGGTTAAGTTTCATAAGTTACATTTTTATGATTAATATTGGTTGTAATAAAACCATATGATAGTTCAATTATATTTCTTTTTCTGTACAACTTCACTTCTCTTAAGATACTGTTTCTTTCTTGTTCACTTCCAGGCACCCAATTCAACTTCCTATTCAGAGTGTAGAACCCATATTGATCTCTCACATTCTGGTTTTCCCTCTGCCATCCTAATCCTCTTAGGCAGCTATTTTCCTTCCCTATGTGTGTTACTTTTCTGTTGCTGTGATAAAACACCGTGACCAAAGGCAACTTAAGGAAGAGTTTAGTGTGGTTTATAGTCCCAGAGGGTTAGATATCCGTAATGGTGGTGGGAAGGCATGTTGGCAGGTGCAGGATGCTAAGAGACCACTTCTCACCAGCACAGGGAAGTGGAGAGAACGATCTGGAGGTGGGGCAAGGCTGTACACCCTCAAAGCTGGCCCCCAGGGTTGTACTTTGTCTAGCAAGGATCACTTCCTAAAGATTCCCACCAACGGGGGACCAAGGGTTCAAGTACATGAGCCAGTGGGGAAATTTTCTCCTTCAAACCATAACATTAGGAATTAGCTTATTATATTACTTAATATTTTTAAATTTTACTTATTTTTATTTTATGTGTATGAGTGTATTACTTGCATATTTGTCATGCGTTGCCCACAGTGGTCAGAAGAGGGTGTTGGATTCCCTGGAACTCGAGTTACAGATCTTACAGATCGTTGTTTGCCACCATGTGAGTGCTGAGAATTGAACCTGGGGCCTCTGCAAAAGCAGCCAGTGCTCTTAAGCCCCTTAGCAAACCCCAAACAAACAGAGACTCAAAAGGGAGAGAGGCTTATTCTTCGCTTCTGAAAAATTCAAGCCAGTTATTTCTAATGGCCCACAGGGCACGACTTCCACAGCAGGTCTAGGCGCTGGGCGCCCGTGGCTGCTCTGTCTCCAACGTGCGGCTTTGGAGGTTGCTGTGTTCTTCATCAAGGCGAATGTGGAGGAAGGAAATTGCTCTTCATAGATTATTATGGGCCAGTCTGGAGGCAGTGCACAGTCCTTAGGATTCATTTGCCCTCAGTAATTCAATCACATGGCTCCATCTGCCTCAGAGCATGCTGGGAAATGTTAGGGAGCCAGTGAACCTGCAGAGCACACCAGGTACAACAGGTTGTGCTCTATGATTTAGCACTATTCCACCTTAACATAAAATGTCCATTGCGTCATTGTCTTCTGTGCTCTGTACATGTTAATAGTGATGTAACGGACAAGTTTCCAGTACCCGTAGTTGAGTAACTTAAGGTGTGACTTCAGAGTGAGAATTTAAGGTCTTTGCGAAAATATGCCGTATAGGATTTTGTTGTATTTTGTTTTGGTGGGGCAGGGTTGGAAGTGTTATGATTTTGTGGCTCTTTCATTCTGCAAGATCCCATCTTGTTTCTTTTCTCCTAATGATGAGCACTCCTCCTTCCTCCCACCCTTTCTCTGCCAAAAGTGACGAATTACAAAGCTGCAAAGAGACCTTTAGATCACGCTTGCCCCTAAACTCTCCTATACTTTCACGTTCCATCCCTGTGCTTTGTGCTCTGATCAACTATTTTATTTTTAAATTTAACTTAGTTGTGTGTGGTGTGTTTGTATATGTATGTGTGTGAATGGTGTGTGTGTATATATGATGTGTATGTATTCATGAGCACATCACGTGTGTGTGTTGGTGATTTTGGTATTTTCAGATTCAGCATGCCTGACTTTTCTGGCAATAGTTTTAGATCAGCCTAAGGCCCCTTGCTGTCTTCCCCGTTTTCCTTGCAGTTTCTTCTTCTTGTAGCAAAACTTTATGGACAGTCGCATGTGGAGTTATTCTCTGCCACCTATCATAAGGGGAGGTGAAGTGTTGTCCTCTAGGAAAGAGAGTGCATTTTGGAACACATATTTTCCCTACCATACAGTCTTTTTACCCAGTTGATATTTCCTGAGGTATGCTATCATACCAAAGATTTTATTAGTCATTGCAGTCATAAGGTTTTTCTACTGTGAGTTCTCTTGACATCTGCTGAGACTTGACTCCTGGTAAAAGGCTTTTCAACATTGCTTACATTAAGAGGGCTTCTTTCTTGTTTGAATTATCTGACCTACAGTGAGGGCGTCCTTGTGACATGAGATTTTCCTCCATTTCCAGGGCTTTTCTCCTGTGTGAGTAGTACAGCCTGATATATAGCTGAAGGATTTCTCACATTAGCTGTGATCATGGTTTCTCCCCCTTGTATGTATCATCAGTTCTGGTTTGCTTTCTCCGTCCGCCCGTCCCTCCCTCCCTCCCTTCCTCCCTCCCTTTTCTTGGTCTTTTTGAGACAGGGTCTCCCTATAGCCCCAGCTGGCCTGGAACTTACTGGTAGACCAGGCTAGCCTCGAACTCACAGAGATCCACCTGCCTCTGCCTCCTGAGTGCTGGGATTAAAGACATTTGCCACCACGCCCCACCTCTGGTTTCTTTCTTACATTCAGTATATTCATATGGTTTCTTCCTTGTATGTTCACTGAAGTTTAGTGAGGTTAGACATTTTACAGAAAGTTTTCTCCCTTATATCATGGATTTCCTACCTTTATTATACTTATAGAATGCTTTTACCATATGAATGTTCTCTTTTTAAAGCTTTATTTATTGTTTATTTTATATATATGGGTGCTTTACCTGCATGTATGTAAGGGCACCATGTGCATGCAGTGCCTGCAGAGTCTGGAAGAGGTCACTGGATCTCCTAGAACTGGTGTGAGCTGCCATGTGGTTGCTGGGACTGAACCTGAGTCCTCTGTGTGAGTAGCAAGTGCTCTTAATTGCCAAGCCGTCTCTCTGCCCCCCACATGAATGTTCTTATGCGTCAGTAATCTTGTTTCCATTCTAAAGGGCTGCCCCCTTGACCAGAATACATTTCTGCTATAATAATTGAAATAATAAAGTTTTTATATTTTATATTCTAATGTTTTTGTAGATATTTTGGGTTTTCTGTGTAGATGGTCATGTTACTGGACAATAATTTTAGTTTTATTTATTCCCTTCCAGTTATATTTTTGGCAGTTTTTAGGAGGAAAATAAATAGAATCTAGAGAATATTTTTGTAAATATTTGACTGAAGATAGTCCTAAAGGCAGACAGGAATGTGTTAAGGACCTAGAAAGATCAGGACATCTGCATATTGTGGTAGTAATGTACAATGATAAAGCCACCGTTGGAAACAGTTCAAAAGCTCTTCAAAGAAATTCAGACACAGATTCACCTTTTATAGTCACACTCCCAGGTCTATATTATATATAAGCCAACTGAAATATGTTTATGCAAAAAATTATACAAGAATGTTCATAGCAGCATTATTCAAAACAGGGGCATCAACT
This sequence comes from Nannospalax galili, assembly GCF_000622305.1. NCBI lineage: Eukaryota > Metazoa > Chordata > Mammalia > Rodentia > Spalacidae > Nannospalax > Nannospalax galili. Next base: position 2,475,976 of record NW_008360311.1, read on the forward strand.
TAAATATCCAACAGGCAGCAAGTGAATTAAACAGTATGTGCATTGTCCATGCAGTGGAATATTAGTCATTTATCGGTAGGAGTGCAGTATTGATACAAGCTTCTCCATGGGTTATTCTGAAAATGTGCCGAGAAGGAAGCCATACACAGAGTGCAGCACACACGAGTCCATCCATTTAATTTCTAGAGCAGGCAAACCCAGAAGGCAGTAAGCCATAGTTAGTGCCTGTCATGGCTGAGGGCGCAGGGTGGACAGAGTTGCCGCTAATGGATACAAGGGTTTTTGTTTGTTTGTTTGTTTTGTGGGGGTTAGTGATAAAAATGTTCAGAAATTAGTGGTGATAGTCACACAAAGTTGGGAGTATATTATAGCCACTAAACTATGCTCTTAAAAATATTGACTCTTCCATTATATGTATCTTTCTCAGTAAGAAAAGTGCCACTGGGGCTGGAGAGATGGCTCAGTAGTTAGGAGCCCATGCTGCTCTGGCAGAGGACCAAAGTTCAGTTCCCATCACCCACATCAGAGAGCTCATTACTGCATGCAACTCCAGCTCCAGAGGACCTGATACCCTGTGCACATTCTAACACACACACACACACACACACACACACACACACACACACACTCCATCATCACCACCACCAAAAAACACTCTTTAAAAAAGGTCTTCTTACATAGTGTACTTTTTGTCTTGTAAGTTCCTACTTTTATTCTAGAGTTTCCCATTACTTAGGATTCTGTTTCTTTGATGTTTGTGTTTATTACTTTAGATACTTTATGAACTCTAAATTCAAATAGTAATAGACTACAGATAAGTGACTGCATGTTAATATGTGTTAATAAACTCTCATTAAACTGGAATATATTTTCTTGTTTTATGACTTGTTAGTATTTTCTGTATACCACATCCACCTTTACGGCTGCACAGTTTACTTGGTCTGCTTATATGCAGCACCGTATATCCTAGTGTGGATGACAAACTTCTTTGGAAGCTGTAGGAAACAAAAGATTCTTATAGTGGTTAGAGAATAGACGATATCAGTGGTGAACTTTAAAAATAAATTTTAAGACAAATATTCAGTTTTTTAAACTTAAAAAATGCTTTATTTATTATTTTTATTTTATGTATATGAGTGTTTTGTATGCATGTATGTAAGGGTACCCGTGACATGCAATGCCGGCAGAGGTCAAAAGAGGGCTTCTGGATCTCCTGGAACTGGAGTTATGAACAGTTGTTAGCTAACATGTGGGTGTTGGAAATTGAATCTAGGTCTTCTGCAAGAGCAGCCAGTGCTGTTAACTGCTGAGCCATCTCTCCAGCCCCCATTTTTTTTTTTTCCCTTTGGTCTTTTTGAGACAGGGTCTTCCTTTAGCTCCAGCTGTCCTGGAACTCACTATGTAGACCAGGCTGGCCTTGAACTCACAGAAATTCGCCTGCCTCTGCCTCCTGAGTGCTGGGATTAAATGCGTGCGCCACCATGCCTGGCCTCAGCCCCAATTTTTTAAACTTTAAAAATAAAAATAAGCTGGGATTGAGGGTTGCCTGTCATGAGTGAGGTCCTAGCTTTGATTTCTAGCACCACAAAAATAAGTAAATGAATAAAAAATAAAAATAAAATTGGGGCAGCAGATGTGACTTAGTGGGAAGCACAAAGCCCTGGATTCAACCCCCACACTGTAAAACTTTAAAAAAATTGATTCTACTTGATGGGATATGGTGGCTCATGACTGTAATCCCAGTACTTGGGAGGCTGAGGCAGGAAAATTGCTGTAAGTTTGAGGCCAACCTAGGCTAATAGTGATACCCTGTCTCAGAAATCCAACCAACCAACCAAATGACAATGACAGCAACCACCACAACAGCAGCCACCAAACCCAAAAGCCCAAAGACTGACTATATAAGTCTATAATACTCAGATTTATTATCTCCTGCAGTTTTCTTGACTTTAGGAAAGTCATTTATTTAAGCCATCTGGGCATGCTTGGGAAATAAGCTTTCTAATCTTTTCTACCATTTGTGTGTCCTAGGCAAGCACTCTATACTGCATGATGTATGTCCCCGCCCCACCCCTGGTGGTTCTTTGCAAGTTGTTCTTCACTAGTCTAGATGAGCTTTTCTCGCTCTTTTGTTTTGTTGAGACAGGACTTCTTTATGTAGCCTCGGCTGTCCTGAAACTCATTATGTAAACCAGGCTGGCTGCAAACTTGTGGCAGCCCTGCCTCAGCCTTGAGAGTGCTAGGACTAGACACATGAGCCACCGTGCCTGGCTTACTCTTAAGTCCAAGTAATCTTTATAGTTTTTATAAAATGTCCTAAATAACTAAAATGTCATCAGTTAACATTTTACTAAGAGTATTATCTGCCCAAGAGCAACCATTAGCACAGGATTGAGCAGGGAGTGGAGGTTTACAAGCGGTAGGCTAGATTAGATACGCACCTGTCCAGATCCTTCACCTGCTTACCTTTATACACAGCTGATGAGAGATAGGGGAGTCCTAGGTTTAGAGGTGAGGGAAGTTTGGAGACCAGTTAGAATGGTAACCATTGCTAGAGCTCCAGGAGAGGCTGAAGTAAGGGTCCACTCAGGGAGGTTTCTGTGTGTACTGTCCTTGAGCTCCTGGCTGTGGCTTTGCTTATGAATAGTAATCAAGTCAGGTTTTCGTGTTTTCCCTCTCCGCCCACAGATTCTCTCCTCAGCTAAGTAGACAGACCCTTTCTCTCTTCTCCCCCTCAGGTGTATCCTGTGTCCTATCTTTTGGTGCTATTCTTAGCTATCTCTTTTTTGGAAAATATTAGGTAAGTATCTGAAAATGTAGATGATAAATTTTCATAGCCATTTTGTAAGTGATATACCTATATTCTTTTAAAAACATTATTATTATTATTAGTGTGTGTGTGTATGATGTGTGTGTGAGAGTGAGGGTGTGTTCACGTGCCATAGCACGTGTATGGAGGTCAGAGAACAAATTTTGGTAGCAGGTTCTGGGAATTGAACTTCAGCAAGTGCTCTCGCCCACTGAACTGTTTCTCCAGCTCTGTTTTGGGTGTGCTGGGTGTGTGGAGTAGGATAGAAATTTTGTGTTTGGTGACCAAGCTTGATTTTCATTATCATTCCAGTTACTCATTGTAAAAGAATAAAAAAGTACCATTCCTTCTTTCTGGTATTTATTAGAAAAAAAAATTATGTAATTTTGTGATTATGGAAATTAGAATTCAGAATATTTGGATTACATTATCTAATTTGCTTCATCTTCATCTAAACTGGGCAACTGAATAAGTCAGTAAATTCTTGGTGCCACATTGTAAAATGATACTAACATTACTGAGCTTTAAGTGGCTACAAAGTACTGGAATCAAGTGATTTTAAGAAGGTGAAAGCTTTAGTTAGCTTATAGTTTGGGAGGTTCAAAGTCTAAGGTCAGAGTGGCCCTATTGGCCTCTGTCCAGGGCAGAATCTTGGCAGAAGCAAATTTGGAGTGAGTAGTGTTAGAAATATACCATTATGGTAGTGGTGCACATCTGTAGTCTCAGCCATGTGGAGGCTGAGGTGAGACTGTTTCTTGAGCCCAGAAATTTGATACAATTTGGGCAATACAATAAGACCCTGTCTAAAAAAAGGAAAAAAAAAAAGATGTTCTTATATGCTTATATTGTTGATGGGAATGTTACAGTGCTAGCACTTTGGTAACAATGTGGCAGTTCCTTATAAAGTGTGAATAGCAATACTGTATTATCCGTCAATCTCACTATTGAGTATTTATCCAGAGGGAGTGAAATCGGTGTATCAAAGGGATCCTTGCATTCCTATTCCCAATAGCTAAGATACCAAATTAACTGGTGTCCATCAAAAGTTGAAGGGATGAAAGAAACTGTGGTGTAGTGGAGTATTATTCAGCCTTATAGCCCACAGGAGAAAACCCTGTTATTTGTGTCAATATGGATGGAACTGAAGGTCAAAGTAAGTGAAACAAACAGGTATAGACAGATAAACTCCTCATTTCACGTGTACTGTTCTAGCTTCATTTCTGTTGCTTTCATAAACATCATGACCAAAAACCACTTGGGGAAGGGTTATTGGGCTGACAGCTCACAGTCCATCCACCAGAAGAAGCCAAGGGAGGAACTCTAGGCAGGAACCTGGAGGCAGGAGCTGAAGCAGACCTGGATCATGGGGAACTCTGCTTACCCGCTTGCTTCCTGTGACTTGCTCAACTACCTTTCTTATACAGCTCAGGCTCACCTGCCCAGGGAAGGTACCTCCCACAGTAGGCCGCACCTCTTATATCCTTTAGTAATTAAGAAGATGCCCCACACACTGCCCACAACCAGTCTAATGGAGGAAATGCCTCAGTTGAGAGTCCCTCTTCCCAGGCAACTCTAGTTTGTGTCAAGATGACAAAAACTAACCAGCACATATGAAACACTTACAGAGCTGAGCTCCTTCAAGTAGTGACCAGAATAATAGTTACCTGAAGTGAGGAGGCAGTGGCCTGCGGTGGTGGTGTTACATGGAAAGCAGTTGTAGTTAACAGTGTCATGTAGTAGAATCCAAAGTAGTGAGGGGATTTTGAGTGCTTTTCAGGAAGAAGTGACAAAGTTTTGAGAGTGAATAATGTAAACCTCTGAGTCGATGAGTACCGTGTGTAAATGCGCCATGTCTTCACAGCCTCTGTGCTGATAGCCAGAATGTAAAATCTAGAGTTGTAATACAGTTCCCCCATTTATACTGTTTTCAAAACTTCTGGGTCTTAGGGCCGGTACCTTTCCATCACTGTGGCTTAGTGACTTCTAGGCAGTGCTAATAACTTGAATGGAAGGGACTAGCAGATTTTTGTAACTGCTCTGTTGTATAATATTTTATTTATTGCTTTTTAATTTCATGTGTATGAGTGCATTGCCTGCATGTGTGTAACTGCCTGCATGTAAGTGTACCCATATCATGCAGTGCCCAAGGAGGTCACAAGAGGGTGCCAGAATTCCCTGGAATTGGAGTCATGGACGATTGTTGGTCGCCATGTGGGTGCTGGGAATCGAACCCAGGTCCTCTGCAGGAGTAGCCTGTGCTCTTAACTGCTGAGCCATCTCTCCAGGCCCTTATTTTGTTTGTTTTGAAGACAAGGTCTCACTATGTAACTATAGCTGAACTGGAGATTGCTATGTAGACCAGACTGGCCTGGAACTCAGAGTTCTGCCTGCCTCCACGTCTTGAGTGCTGGCATCAAAGATGTGGGTGCCACCATGCCTGGTTTTTAGAATGTATTTTAAACTCCTCCCCCTTCAAGGACTTTCAGTTGGGTTGTGAATTTATACAGATTTATGGTAGTAAAGAATGCAGCTTTTGCTTTTCTAATTAAAATGACACTTCCACTTACAATTTCATAGAAAGTGGAAATCGTGGCGTCTCCTTTTCTTTGAGTCATTCCCAGCTCCCTTGAACTCCTAACGATAGGTTTATATATGAGCACCCGGAGGAAGAGCCTCCCATATTGACTCATGCCTCTTATTCTTAGTTTCATGTTCCAGATTGAGTCTATCGTAGGTTATTTTAGCACTGAGTAAAGCAGACCCTCAGAATGGGAAGGTGAAGTGCAGGAGGCAGGTGGAGGCATGCCCTATGAAGGCCGCAGGGTAGGAGGCTGCAGTAACTGTAATGAAACTGGAGCAAATGGTGGGGAGACTGAGCACCAGTCTCCCCTGCCCACCACCTTGTGCTTTCCCTGAAGCACTCTTGTCAGAAAGGACCATTTTTTCTCTTCTCTCTTTTTCTGAAAGCTGAAAATTGTGAGCACCATGAATTTAGTCCTCAGTGTTTGGGACAATGACGTCTGTTCAGCTTTTCCCAAAAATCTGCATTGCTCACCTATTGTGAACTTTTCAGGAACTTGCACCGAAAAGGAAATAGGTCTACGTGGTTCAGAGAGAGCAGAAGGTGAAGGTGCTGTTACCTGCCTAGCCCTAGGGAAGGAAGTGCTCTGTAGACTGCAGCTCAGAGGACCAGGGTCTTTCCATCCTTGAGAGAAGAGGAACAGGGACGGATTCCTGATTCATTTTTACCATGGAGCCAGCCACTGTGTTGTCTGTCAGTGATCCAGGTCTGGCTATTTTATGCACTGTCCTCATTATCAAAGCAGGTTTGCTTTCTCTCCCTTGATATTTTCATTTGAGAAGCAGGATGGGAGAAAAGGGAGTCAGCTGTCTAGATGGGGGCTGTGGAGTGACTTCCCTTCCTCTCTAATGGAATTCCAACACCTGTATTGTAACACACTGTTATCATGTAGCACTTGGCCTCGTTGTATTGCACAGATCTAGGTATTTTCTGGAGCCAGTTTTTGTACTTTTGTTTTTGTGGCTGTTGTCTTGGATTTGTTTTGTTGAGTTCTTAATCTGTGGGCCAGACTGGCCTTGAATTTGAGATCCTTCAGCCTCAGCCTCCCCAGTGCTGGGGTTAAAGGCATGCCACACCATTCCTAGTTTTTACTGGAAAGAAATGACCAAGCTTTGCAAGAATGAATAATGTAAACCTTCTGAATCAGTGAGTACCGTGTGTAAGTACGCCATGTCTTCATGGCCTCTGTGCAGATGGCCAGCTTTCTGTCAGAATGTAAAATCTAGTGGCAATACAGTCCCCTCATTTATACTGTTTGCAAAACTTCTGGGTCTTAGGACTGATATCTTTCTCATTGGTTATTTTCCCCTATGACCTCTGGAATAATTTTGTCAGGCATCCTCTTCTATAAGTATTTCCCCCTCCCTTTTGCCCCAAAGAATCTTGATGGAGTGAGTTAAATTTCTAAGTGTATTTGTCTCTTCATTCAGAAATATGTAATTCTTTATTTTTATTGTATCCTGGTAGAGTTTCATAGCCGTACATATTTTTATTGTTATTCCTATTACATTTTACATGTTTCATTGCTGTAGTGAATGGGGCTTTAGAATCCTCTGTGTTTTGCTTATAAAAAGTTGATTTTTATGCTTATTGTGAGCAACTTTTTGTATATGTTCATGTATTTATCTGTGAGTGTCCAGTTGTCCTGTTAGTGCTGGGTGAAGAAGGCCAGCCTAACGACATTGAAATGTCTGTGTCTCTCGGTAAAACCTGGAGGCCACACACTTGTTTCTGGATCCATTCTAATTTAGTAGGGGTGAGTCACATCCCAGGTGGATGGCATGGAATTTCATCCTGCTGCTTAGAATGCTCTGCCATTTAGGAGTAGGAATTATTTCTTGAATTTTCACTTAATATTACAGACTGTCGTTGACCATAGTTAACGGAAACCATGGAAAGTACAATCTGCATGTAGTTTGCTACAGTTTGACTCTGTTCTCTAACAGCTCTGTGTTAAAGGCCTGGTCCCCAGCCTGTGGTCCCATGGGAAGGTGGTGGGACCTTTAAGAGGTGGAGCCTAGTGGATAAAAGATCACTGGAGGCATGCCCATGAAGTGAGAGCCTGACTCTTTCCTGGGTCTGTGCTCACTTCCTAGCTGCTGTGAGGTTAGCAGAATTCCTCTGCCATACACTCCCAGTGTTCTGTGGTCTGCCACCATAGGCCCACGGCAGCAGGCCCAAGTGACTGTGGACTAAGACCTCTGAAACTGTGAGCCAAAATAAACCTGTCTTCTTTTTAAGTTGATTATTTCAGATACTCTGTCACAGTGGTGAGACGTTTACTGACACATAGCCTAACCTTCTGAGGCAAGAGCCTTTATAGGACACTAGTCAATGGCCCACAGAGTTAGAGATCATGGGCATAGACACTGTTTCTTGCTGTGTGCTAGGTGTGGCTGGTAGCTCTTCCCTCTGCTTCTTAGGCAGTTATTTTCCAGCCATTGTTTCTTTATGTAGTGTAGTATGTGCTAAGTGCTCTACAGTACATTATCTGATTCAGTACAGACATCCAGATAGCTTTTGTTTCTTTTTTGTTTTGTTTTAATATTATTTATGTGTACGTGTATTTCTGGGTGATTGTAGGATCCTATGGAGTACAGAAGAGGACCTTGGATCCCCTGGAGCTAGAGTTACAGTGGTTGTCAGCTGCCTGATGTGGGTGCTGGGAACTGAACTCAGGTCCTCTGGAAAAGTAGCAAGCACTCTTAACCACTGGGCCATCTCTCTAGCCCCTTATTATTGTTATTATTATTTTGAGACAGGGTCTCATATGTCTCAGGCTAGTCTTGAACTCACTGTGTAACTGAGGATGACCTTGAACTTCTGATTCTCCTGCCTCCATCTCCTGAGTGCTGGGGTTACAGGCATGAACCACCATCCCATTTATGCTGGGGATGGAACTCAGGGCTTTGAGCACACTAGGAAGTCATGCTATCAACCAGACTGTATCTCCAGTCTGGTTGGTTGGGGTTTGTTTTTTTTTAATTTTTGAGACAAGGTCTTGCTGCATAGTCCCGGCTGGTTTGACTTTGTGATCTTCCTACCTCAGCCTCCAGAGAGCTGAGCTTAGTGGTGCCACGCCCTGCTGTGCAGAGCCTTTTGCTAGCAATTCTCAACTGTGTGGACTTTAGCCTACTTTGAACTTCGTATTCCAGTTTATCTTCTCAGCTTAGGAAGATAACTGTGCTCATGGGTCCCCACCCTGTATGTCTTACTACTATGTTCTCTCTAGACAGTAAGTTTAGGGAAGTGTAGCACGTGGTTCATCTCAGTTTTTCTCTGCCCCTCCTTACTCCCTGTGTTCAGGCTCCTGTGTGGCATCATTTGATGCATTTTCTCTGCTTTTATGGAGATACCAGGTGCTAGGCTGCATCTGGTGTTTGCTACATCTGGAAATGGAGAAAGCGCTGATCAGAACGGGGTCATTCTTGGTGTTTAATAGGTTATACAGAAATCTGGGATTGAAATTTCAGAATAGAGTTGGGGAGAAACGACAGGAAATGAAAGTCCTGGACTAAGGAGAAGTTCATGAAATGAAGCTGAGGAGAAAAGACAGAAACTTGATCACTCAAAGTGAGAAGCCAGCACAGGTTTATGAAGAGTAAGTTTAAAGATACCTTCGTGTAGAAAAAGTTCTATCTTAGATTTAACGTAAGGAAAGGTTCTGCTGGACATGTGACATGTGACTTTGAGTAGCTGACTTCTGAATGAGCTACTATGTTTTAATGTTCTATAATGATGACAGAGATATGGTTACTTATAACATTCTTTAAAACAAATCTTAACAACAATAAAAGATAATGTGAATTATGTTTACTCAAAAGTTAAATGTCTTAGAGTCTACTCCTAAGGATATGAGGAAATGGAGTCCTGTTGACTCAAAGATGTATGGTGCCATCTAATGGCTATTGTGAAGATCTGTTCTGTGAACAGCTCAGTGCTTTGCATCCTGTTTTTGTGCTTATTAAATTTAGTGCTGAAATCTGCTATTTCAAATGGCTAGAGTACAGTCTTTATTTAAACACTAAGATATGTTTATGCTTTCACCGCTTTGTGTGTGTGTGTGTGTGTG
>NW_008360311.1:2485472-2485833 GCF_000622305.1 Nannospalax galili
AACCCTATTCACCCTCTCTCTCTCTCTCTCTCTCTCTCTCTCTCTCTCTCTCTCTCTCTCCCTCCCTCCCTCTCCCCCTGTGTCTTTTTGAGACAGGGTCTCCCTGTTGCTCCTCCTGGCCTGGAACTTACTATGTAGACCAGGTTGGCCTTGAACTTACAGAGATCTGTCTGCCTCTGCCTCCTGGGTGCTGGGATTAAAGGTGTGCGCCACCACGCCCGGCTTATTTTACTTTTGAGACAATCTCTTTAAGTAACCCGGGCCTCCAACTAGCAATCTGCCTCCCCAGTGCTGTGATTACAGGCATGTGGCACAATGTTCGATAGATAGATTGATTTGCAGTTCTGGGAGTCAAATCTAG
>NW_008360311.1:2486250-2486607 GCF_000622305.1 Nannospalax galili
GTAAATTATTTATTTAAAAAAAAATCTCCCCAGCAGCTGGGTGAATTCTAGGCCAGCCTAGTATACTAGGGAGTTCCAGGCCAGCTGGCTACAGGGAAACTCTATATCAAAAAAAAAGACAAAAAAAAAAAAAATCTACAAAAAAAAAAAAAAAGGTTAATTCCAAATACCTGCACATATCCTTGTCAGTGTCTGAATAACCATCCATTTATTGTCAAATGAGCTTATAGAAGTTTCCAAAATGTACAGGAAAATTTCTTTAAAGAATACCTGTGATTAGAAGGAAACTTCTGCTTAAAATACTACTTAAGATTCAGGTACATAGTTACTTTTCAAATACCCCAAAGCTACATAGCA
>NW_008360311.1:2488333-2501245 GCF_000622305.1 Nannospalax galili
ATACTATACATATAAGTGGAATTTAAAAAGAGAGATCACATTTTATAGACTGTTTTATATCTAAGTGTGTACTTAGTATTATACTGTTGAGTATATTCTGATGTTATGTATCATCTTTTCTTTTGTTTTTTTATCTATGATGCTGGGGATCCTTAATGATAGCATGGCTTTTGATCATAGGGGCATAACTTATTATAGTTTATTACCCAATCTCTTGTTCCTGGAGTTTTAATGTGTATAGTATTGTTGTATTGTTGGAGTGCTGTAGTGTGTGCAAAGTATTTAAAATGTTTTGATCATTCAGAATATTTCCTTAAGAAGAAAAATCTGTATATTGGCACAAAATTTATGAATTTAGACTATTTGAGTTCTTTTTGTTTTTGTTTTCAACCGTCATAAAAGCTTTATTTTTTCCTTTTAAAATTATTTTTCTTAGTGTATAAAATGATGGGTTTTTAGTCTAATTAGGTAGCTGTTGATTGGCCCCAAGATAAAAGTGCCACTCCTGTAGTATTGTCATATGCTGTGCTGGCCATCGATGTGGTTATTTGGTCTTGAAGCTGGTTTTGGACCACTGATTGATGTTTTCCCTGGCACCTTCACAGCGCTCTCCAAGCTATGAGAGCTGCCTTCAGGGGAAGTGGTTGCAGGTCAGTTGCAGCTCTATTGCTCCAAATCCTGTGTCTGAAGTATGTTCTGTCCTCAGCAGTAGGGTCTTACCTTCAAGTTCTGGGAGGCCATCAAGGGCTGTGGCAATAGCCTGTGTAATTTTGGGAGTCTCTTGGACCACCCTGGCCAACAACTCATGGAAGGTTTCTCCTGTCTGGTAAACATAGCCAAATACACCTGGCTGGAGAGGTCATAGAGCTTAGAGAAAACCCCAAGACTGTTATATCCCTAGACTAATATGATTTCTTGCTATGTGCAAAATATGTATCCTTATATTTACAAACAAATATCCCTGTCATTACTCATTGACGAAGCTTATTTTGCACCAGTTGGAGACTATTTCCAAGTGCCACAACTAGTCACACACAGATATGAATTGCCCAGGCCTAAGCGACACATCGACAGTGGAACCTCTACATCTAAGGTGCATGGAACATAGAACAGGGGTAACGAAGAAGACACTAATGAATTTCTCAGTTTTCATTAATGATCCCTCATGCAGCAGAGGGTCAGGAACACAAAAGCTTACAAATGGCCAAAACTTAGAGAGGAAGGGTCTACAGATTGCTGGTCCATGGACAGGACTTCTGTATTAAACTTCACCACCCAGGGCTCAGGGACCATCTCAGAAGAGGGCGTGGAAAGATTGTAAGAGCCAGGGAGGAGGTGCATGACCATATGGAAACAGAGTCCTACAAGCTCTTGGGACCCTGCTCGCATGATTCTGTGACAACGATGTCAGCATACAAAAGTCCCATGCAAACTCAGGTAGACAAAATCCTAGCATAGAACTGAGGAATTGAACATCAGACCCCAATCTTAGCTGAGGAAACACTGGTAACTGATCACTGCTGGATGAGGATGAACTGATCTTCCTAAAACAAGAGACTCTAGATAGGCTGACCAGACTTGCACAGGGAACATCTGGGGACACTGACTTGCCACATTAGGCCTTAATAAGGATGACAGAGTATATGGGTTCCAGTGGGGGGCTGTGGGAGCGTGCCAGTGGGAACGGGGCTATAAAGATGATTGAGATTCTTTGAAATATTCTGTATAAAATACACAAAAATTCAATAAAAACAAATTAAAATGGTTTTTATTATAACCTTTTCAAACCTATATATTGTTGTACTTTTGTTTGAATTTGCCCCCCCTTCTTCTTTCCTCTTTCTCACTGGTCCTCTGCTTCCCCCTGAAGGCCTAGTTCTGCTTTCACCTCTCTCTCTCTCTCTCTCTCTCTCTCTCTCTCTCTCTCTCTCTCGCACACCCTAGCTTCTGTATAAGAGAAAACATGCAACATTATGTCTTTTTCCTCTTTCTCTTTGTTCTTTTTCTCTTTAGACCCTTCAGAGTCCCCCTTATATTTCTAGCCAGATGTCTATGTCTTATCTGTTATCTATCTTCATCTATCATCTATCTATCTAACTGTCTGTCTGTCTGTCTATCTATCTATCTGTGTATCTATCTATCATCTATCTATCTATCTATCTATCTATCTATCTATCTATCTATCTATCTATCTATCTATCTATCTATCTATCTATCTATCTATCTATCTATCTATCTATCTATCTATCTATCTATCTATCTATCTATCTATCTATCTATCTATCTATCTATCTATCTATCTATCTATCTATCTATCTATCTATCTATCTATCTATCTATCTATCTATCTATCTATCTATCTATCTATCTATCTATCTATCTATCTATCTATCTATCTATCTATCTATCTATCTATCTATCTATCTATCTATCTATCTATCTATCTTCTATCATCTATCTATCATGTATCATCTATCTTTATCATGTCTATTATCTGTTACTCATCTATCTAATATCTTGCATAAGAAAATGTGTTTGTCTTCCTGAGTATGGTTTATTTTCCTTAACATAATAAATATTGTCCCCCCTTTTTTGGTCTTTTTGAGACAGGGTCTCCCTGTAGCCCCAGCTGGCCTGGAACTCGCTGTGTAGACCAGTTTGGCCTTGAACTCACAGAGATCTGCCTGCCTCTGCTTCCCAAGTGCTGGGTTTAAAGGCATGTACCACCATGCCCAACAAATACTCCCATTTTAAAAACATGAAACTGCTGTTTATTTTTTTATAAGCTTTCATATGGAAGAATTCAGCAGAGAAATGGGGCAGAAGTATGTTAACGAACTCCATGATGACATCGTGCAGCTGTCATAATCAGTTCTGATGTGATTCTGATACCCCTCCCAGAGTAACTTCTTCCTCAAATGACACCTTGAAGCCAATTACAGACTTCATCTCTTCCTAAGTGTTCTAGTTCTATCCTGAAAAGATGAAGACATGACTACAGTGATTAATTCCTAAGCAGAAATTATCAAAAATACCCCACTGTCTAAAGGTAGCATCTCATCAGACCTCTCTCGGGTATCTTGAGTGCACTTCTTGGTAATGTTCATGGCACCGTTCGTTCTCTGTGGTGATATGTATTCACAGCCTGCTGTCAACTGCCTACATTCTCATTTTAATTTCCCTATCCTTTCTAGGTTGGACTTTGAGGGACTGAGCTGCAGGTCTTAGGAATTTCTATAAAGACAAAGCAGTCTACAGCCTCCCTGAACTGCTGGTCTTTGCTTCTCTTTTTTCTCCAAAGTTCTTCCATTGAAAAAAAAAAATGAAAACAGGTGCATGTGACATTTTTGGCAAGGCTATTTTCCTGGACACGTGACTCCTTTTGCAGAAGGTATCTCAGACTTGTCATTTCTCAGTAAGGCCACTGTCCTCCCTTGCAGGTTACCAAAGTCTGCCAGCAGGTGCCTCAGCACAGCTTCAGTTTGTCCATGGTCACTAGACACACTTTGTAGGTCCTGTTCAGCCATAGTACATCCCTCACCCTGTGGTAGGGAATGCATTGTTCAAGGATTGGTTATGGGTCATGCCTGAGGGGAATTAGCTTCATGCTCTTCTGTGGCCACCTTTGAAGTGGCTGGGAGGCTTCCTCCCTTTCTCTAGGTGATGCTTGGATAGGGCCTTCCTGAGCACCTACAGTTGTATCATGTGCTGGCTGTATCTGTGGGTGGGGAGGTCTGGAAGTCTGCTCTCTTGTGGGGACTTGGTGTGATTTTATTGGAGTCTTCCATCAGTGGAGATAACTGCTTCCAGATAAAGTCGTCTGTGTTAGAATGAGGCCTCGGAAAGATCAAGGGGTTCAGTGTGTGCTTCATGCATGGATTGTGTGGATCATGTGGGCAAGGTGTTTGACCTCTTCCTGATGTCTTAATCCACCCCATCTTTGCTTCCTCTTTTTGAGGAAAAGCCTTAGAAAGCACTAAAGAATGAAAGAAAAGAAATCCCCAAACTGAAACCAGGTTCAGCCTTAAGATGCTGGTTTAAATAAGATTTGTGTTTCTGTGTGTCTGTGTGCACAGGTGGAGGCTGAAGGATGTTGAGTCCTGTTTCCACCTTATTTATTTGAGGCTGGATCACTCACTGAACCCAGAACTCATACTCTTTCAGCTTCTCTGGCAGCCAGCATGCCCTGGAGACCTTCTTTTGTGCCCCACATCCCTCCAGCTCTGGGGTTCCAGGCAGTTACATCGTTTGATTGTCAGTTTGATTGGCTTGAGAGACACCTGGGAGCTTGGTAAAGCTCACCTCTGGGTCTGTCTGTGAGGGTGTTTCTAGAGAGTATTGGGTAGTGAGGACTCTGACCTAATCAATTGCTCCATCCTTTGATGGATTCAGAATCTGAATAGGAGGTGGTAGCTGTGCAAGGTGGGGCCAAACTGGAGAAGTGAGTCACTTGGAGCACACTTTTAGAGGCATGGAGCTTGACCCTGACCCCTTCCTGTGCTCATCTAACTCTGCTTCCTGGATGCCATGAAGTGAACAGCTGTGCTCTGCCCCACCCTTCTGCCATGATGCTTTGCCTCAGCACAGGCCCAGAAACACTGGACCAGCAGAAACTCCTTCCTCTGTGAAATTGTTTATAGTGGGTGCTTTATCACAGTACTGAGACGGCTGACACAGGTAGTGTGTCTTGTACAAATGGGGACAAGTTTATTTCTCCTCTCCCAGCTTGGTTTTACTTCCTTCCATTTCTTACATTGCTGACATGTTCACCGGAGTAGGTATAACAAGGATGGGCACCCTGGCCTCAGGTTTACAGGAAGGAGTTGTGTTCTTCATCACTCATATTGTGCTGGTTATAGAGGTGTTTGGGTTTTTAAGAATTAGGAATTTCCCCTTTGTGCTGCTATTTTGTTTGTTTGTACTGTTTCCTTTAGATTTGTTCAGGTTGAGTTGTCACCGTCTCATGCAGTCCAGGCTGGTCTGGAACTCTGGATCTTCTGACCTCAGTCTCCCAAATGCTGGGATTACAGGCTTGTGCCACTATTTCTCAGCCTATGCCAATGTGTGGAGAATTAGAAAAATTCTTGAATATATCTTGTACAAGGTATTTGACCTTGTAACGCACACCAGTTAGTTGCTGTGCTCTTGTAGTTTTTCTTCTTTAGCCTGTTAACTGTGATGTTTCATTGATTTTGAATCAGCTTTGCAGTTGCAATTGCATTCAAGTCTTTAAAAATATTTTATTATTTTTTTTATGTGTATGAGTGTACTGCCTGCATGTAAGTGCACCTGTGTCGTGCAGTGTCCTCGGAAGTCAGAAGAGGGCATCAAGATTCCCTGAAACTGGAGTTAAGGGTGGTTGTTAGCCACCATGTAGGTTCTAGGAATTGAACCCAGGTCTTCTGAAAGAGCAGCCAGTGCTCTTAACCACTGAGCCGTCTCTCCAGCCCCGCATTCAATTCTTTTTGAGTATTACTGAATTTCATTTGATAACCTTTCATTAAAGACTGTGTTCATGAGGATATCGGGCTATGGTTTTCTTTTTAGGATGATTTTGTCTGGTTTTAGTATCAGTAGAGTACAGGTTTTATAAGTGCTCCCGTAATCCAGCACTTAAGAGGGCTGAGGCTGCAGACAGAAGGGCTGTCAATTCAAGGACAGTTAGGTCAGTTTGACCAATTTAGCAAGATCTTGTCTCACAATACGACTAAATGAGAGTTGGGATGTCACTCAGTAATAGAGCACTGCCTGGAGGAGTGAGGCCCTGGGTTCTATCACCAGCACTGCAAAAAAAAAGTCCATGTGTTCTGTAGGTGTATACATGGGCGGAAACATGCAGAATACATGCTTCCAGACATCAACTTCCTGTTCTTCATGTACAGCTACTTCCGACTCACAGTTCATGAAAATCAGTCTGTATCTAGTAGAAATGACTTGGACTTTAAAATTAGGTTACTTTCTCCAACCTTGATAAGGAGTATGGATGTTCCAGAGTTCCTGAGCTGCAGCCAGGTGCCCACTGATGTCCTGGCCCATGCTGCATTCTAAGCTGTGCTATTACTAGGCAGGCTAGGATTTAAGATATTTTTACCTTTTAAAGGATTTGTCAGGTTGTAGTCCCCTCTTAAGGCAAGGAAGGAAAGTCTGTGTATTAGATATTGGTCTGTGCTTATAAGCAGTGTATTGGCTTAAACTGTTTATAAACAGTATGTTGGCTTAGATAATGAAGTCTGATTTAAACATCTGAGTCCTGACCTTCCCTTTTAACTTTGTGAACCTGAGCAGGTTACTTAATTTTGTCACTTCTGTTTCCTTTACTGTAAGGGTGAGGTGAGGCTGTTAGGAAACTGTGATAAGATAAATGTGTGAAATGCTTGGCAAACCGTGATGAGGAGTAAGCCTGTGTGTGTGTGTGTGTGTGTGTGTGTGTGTGTATGTAGTAAGCCTGTGTGTGTGTGTAGTAAGCCTGTGTGTGTCGTTCAGCTGTAACTGGACTTGCTGAAGTTGTCCGTTTTAATCCCCTTTCTATAGTACAGCACGCACACAAGCCTAGCAACTCCTACATTTCTTTCTTTGCTTTCACTGAATTTAGTTCACTGCAGCTTTAATTTTTGTATTTTTCCTCTAGCTTTCTTAGGAACTATTTCATGCATCTTAAAAAAAGTTTAATATAGTTTTAATCCTTTTTATAATCTCATTGATTAAATCTGTTCTTTGATAATTTCATACATCTATATAATGCATTCTGGTTCTTCCCACACTGACCCTCTTGTTTCCCTCACTCCCTAGTCATTCCTCCCCTCCACCCCAAGTTTCTTTCCTACATTCATGTCTTTTTGTTTGTTTTCACCTCACTGATTTTCATCAGGGTGACCTGTGTGACCACAGGTTTGGAGGTGCCTTTATGAGAAATTTTGGAGTGTAAGTTATAGTGTGTGTTTGTGTGTGTGTGTGTGTGTGTGTGTGTGTGTGTGTTTAGGTGGACATACATGTGTGCATGGAAGTCAACTTCAGATACTGTTCTCAGGAACCATTCACCTTGTTTTCTGAGACAAGGTCTCACTTATTAGGATAGGCTGTCTAACCAGAAGCCCCAGGGATCCTCCTGTCTCTGCCTCCTGAGCACTGGAATTATCGACTCACCTTTTTATGTGGATTCTGGGGATCAAATTCAGGTTCCCATACTTGTACCACAAGGATTTTACTGACTGAACTATCTCCCCAGCCTGATAACTTTTTAAAAACTAAAACAAAGTTATTTCTAAATCCTAGTCTGTGTCAGGCATCAGGAAGGGAACTCTGAAGTGTTTGTGAGACCTGCCATCATGGGGCTACCTTTGATGGTAGGCATGTAAACTGGCCATTTTTATTCCATTATGGTGAGTCCTATGAAGAAGGTCTGGACAGAGCACCGTGAGATCACACAATGAGGGATTGTACCCAACCTTGATGCTCCAGAGGGTTCTTTGTGTGTTTCGGGGGGAGGGTCCATATCTGAGCAGTCCTAAAACATGAGGATTGTCAAGGGCAAGAGCAGAGAGAAGGGCTGGGGAATGGTTCAGTGAGAAAGTGCTTGCTGTGCTTGCTGGGGTTTGAGCCCCAGCACAGAGGTAAAAGCTGGGTATGGTGGCAGGTATCTGTGACCCCAACAGTGGAGGGAGTGGAAACAGGTAGGTACTGGGGGCTCTCTGGCCACAGGTCTAGCCATAATGATAAACTTGAGGTTTAGTGAGAGAGCTTGTTTCAAAAATAAGGTGTAGACCAATAGAGGAGGATACCCTATGTTGACCTCTGGTCTCCACATGTGTACACATGGGCAAGTGCACCTCCACACATGCATGTGCCACACACACACACACACACACACACACACACACACACACACATTTCTACAGGGTAGACAGGAGGGAAGCCAAGAAGGGAGAGTCAGTAAAGTCCATAGAAACAGAAAGACCCAGAGGAGTGGATGTGAGAGCAATCTGGCTGCCACATCTGTCACCCCATTGAGCACCAGGGTTGAGTCCGTTCATCTGGCTGGCCAAGCAGGTGTCCCCTTCCTCCCTTACCGTTCTGTCTGTGCCCCTTATGGAACTGCATGCTGTATCCCCAATAGAGGAGGACTTCTTTGGTCAAGAGTAAATGAGTAGCTGGGCTTCCCTCATGGAACTTCCAAGTAAACTCTCAAGAAAGTCCAGGAATGAAAGAAGAGTTAGGACATAGAAGGATTAGCACTTCTCAGAAACTAGCAATAGTTCTAGAAGTTACCATTCCTGGGGCTAGAGAGATGGCTCAGTGGTCAAGAGCACTGACTCCTCTTGCAGGGGACCTGTGTTTGATTCACAGCACCCATATGGCAGCTAACAACCACGTCTAACTCCAGTTCCAGGGGATCTGATGCCCTCTTCTTACATCCTCAGGCATTGCATGACTCAAGTGCATTTACATACATTCAGGCAATACACTCATACACATAAAATAATAAATAAAATATATTTTAAAAAGTTACCATTCCTGATACATGGAGGTTGAATACAGTTTATCTTGAACAGTAAGGAAAGGCTGCTTCTAATTATTCATGATTTTAGGAACACTGATCCCTTTGTTTTAATTGTAAAAGATCTTTGCATATTAAATATATCACAGAATTCCTATAATATTACATTCTTTCACCCATCCCTCAGATAGCTTCATTCTGAAAAATCTAGGGGACAATGTAGTGAGCTCCACTAATAACTGCTTTAGTTACCTGTTGGAGTCAAAATAGAGCAGACTCTCTAGGAAAGCCACTTTTATTTCGGAAACAGAATAGGACTGAGACCCAGGCACAGATGTAGCTGACTGGGGCTAGTTTCTGATATGTCTGCAGAACGTAGGCATGGTTGGGAGTCGTTAGGACAGAATTCTAGGCCAACTTGTGGAGACTGGTCAGCTATGTTGATGAGGAACAGCAGCGATAGTGCGAAGCTTGCCTTGGCTGTAGTTGTCAGCTTAGAAGAAAAACTATAGTCTTACCATTACGGCAGGCTTTTTGCCTGGAGTAGTCTTTCTGTGTTTCCTCCCTGTGGTCCCTTGGCTCTATTTTTGTTATTTTTTAAAAAATTATTTCATTGAAATTTTGTGGATTTCATAAACACATCTTAATCATATTTAGCCTGTTCCCTTTCTGTACCCTCCCCCATAGCCCACCCACAGGACTTCATGCACTTTGTCATCTATGTTAACGCCTATTGAGTCAAGTTTGTATACTCAGATGTCTCTTGGTGTGAGTTCATCCACCGGAGCCTGTTCCAGCCCATTTAGCATCATTCCCTTTAAAAGATTAACTTTCCCTCACAAAGCAGTGATCAGTTGCCAGTAATTTCTCACCCAAGTGGTAGCCTCCTGCCCAATCCCCAGTTCTATGCTGGTTTTTGTCTGACAGAGTTTGCATGGGTCTTATGTACACTGTCACCATTGCTGTAAGTTCGTATGAGCAAGGTCCCAGGAGTCTGTAAGACTGTTTCCTTATGGTCATGCACCTCCTCCCTGCCTCTTACAATCTTTCTGCCCCCTTTCCCACAATGGTCTCTGAGTCCTGGGTGGGTGAAGGAGTCCTGTCCAGGGACCCACACCCTGCAGTCTCTCATTCTCTACACTTTGGCCAGTTGTGGCCTTTTTCTGTTCATCACCCTCTGTTGTGTGAGGAAGCTTCTCTGATGAGAGCTGAGAGATGCGTTAGTCTTCTCTGTACCCCTGTTCCACGGTGTTCCGTGAGCCTTAGGTGTAGAGGTTCCGTTGTAGATGTGCCACTTACGGTTGGGTATCTCACACTTGTTCTCTGTGTGTGACCAGTTGTGAACTCTGTACTAGTCTCCATCTGTTGCAAAAAGAAGCTTCTTTGATGAGTAGTAACTGGCATACTTGTCTGCAAATAAAAGGATCCATAAGATCCACGAAAGAGGGAGAATGTACGTTGTTTGTTTTTCTGAGTCTGTTACTTTACTTTTTTTTTTGGCAATAGGATCTATGTAGCTCAGTCTAGCCTTGAACTTAATGTATAACTGAGCCTAACCTTGAAGGAATGTTTTTAGTTTTATGTTCAATTTCTTTTTTTAATATGTAGTTTAAAAAATATTGTTTCTATTTTTTTAACAGAGCGTATGGTAGGGATTTATTTACAGAAGAGTGGGTACCCCACATTTACGGCTGTGCCATAAAGTCCACACTCAAATACAGATCCTGTGACCTCTCAACAAGCCACACAAAATGGTGAGAGAGGTGCCTCTTGGTGTTCTCAGCTTATATATCATTGGCCCCTCCCCCGACATGCAGCTAAGGTCAACTGATTGGGTGGGAGGGGTAACTGACAACCCCCTTGACTCCTTCATGAGTGTGGGAAGGTGTAACTGTAGCTTGCTGATTGGAGGACAGTTAACTCCAACCCCTTCCTCCGACTCTTATATTCTCTTCGCCAACCTCTTCTGCAAAAGTCCCTGAGCCTTGGAGGGGGTGGTAGCTGTGGGATGATCTGTGGCAAGGCACTGAACTTTCAGGTCTCTGTTTATGGTCAATTTCTATAATTCATTTAAAAGATAGTGACTTACCCAAAGTTGTATTTTAATACGTATCAAAGTTAATTGAACATAGTTCTCAAAAATATTTTTCTTCTGTAGCAGTGTTTACTGGAGTGGTGCTGGTGGCTAATGTCTACATGGTGAGGAGGGCAAGAACAGGACGGGGCTGTTCTTTTCCAGAGGTCTTAGGAGGTTTGGCTGCTTCATGTCTGAGTTCAGAGAGGACTGGAGGAAAAGGCAAGGCCTTCATACCAGGAAAGCTGGTTCCTGGCAAATCTGCTGGCCAGGGTTGCAGGCAGAGCAAAGACCTGGAAATTTGTTTAGAGATATGTAGATTCCAAGAGTACACACTCCAAATTGCAAAACAACACCCCCCAAATAATTAGTGTTTTGTTTTGTTTTGAGACAGGGTCTCTGTGTAGCCCCAGCTGACCTAGAACTTGCTATGTAGACAAGGCTGGTCTAAGTCATGAGATTCACCTGCCTCTGCCTCCCTAGTGCTAGGATTAATGGCATGGGCCACGACTTGTGGCTGATTAGTAGTTTTTAATAGTGCCTATAGAGAACTTCATTGTATCTTTACACTGCTTTAACTACACTGTCACATCTAAACTAGTAACCCTTCTAAAAATCTAATATTGCCGAATCGTTAAAAATCCAGTTTGCTACTGGGGGCTGGAGAGATGGCTCAGTGTTAAGTGTACTTGTTGCTGTGCAGAGGACATGGATTCAGTTCCCAGCACCCATATCAGGTGGCTCACAATTACCTGTAACTCCAGCCCCAGGAATCCAATGTTCCCTCCTCGCTTCCATATACTGCACACATGTGAACATACAGACAAGCACACACACGTATACCTAAGTAAAAACAACCAAATTTTATTTATTTATTTATTTATTTATTTATTTATTTATTTTTTGTCTTTTTGAGACAGGGTCTCTCTGTAGCCCCAGCTGTCCTGGAACTCACTATGTAGACCAGGCTGGCCTTGAACTCACAGAGATTCGCCTGCCTCTGCCTCCTAAGTGCTGGGATTAAAAGAGTGCACCACCACGCCCGGCTATCTATTTATTTTTAAATATATAATTTATTGAGAATTTCATTCATGCATATAAGGTGTTTTGATCAAATCCATGCCCACTCCCTCCCCTCCAGATCATCCCATAACTCCTCATCACTTTTTTCTGATAACTTCATGTATTTTCTTTCTCTTTGATTTATTTTTATGGGGCTTTTGGCTACTCTAACATTCCCCCTCTGAAGAGGTAACCCTAAAATCTTTCAAGGATTAGATACAAGCTCCCAAATACTTTCAACATGTTAAGCCTTTAGAACAGAGTATGTTGCTGAGAGGCCCAAGGACATTTTGACTTTTAGCGAAGAAACTGGCTACTTTACTTTGGGGTCTTTTTATACTAACTGCCTAGCCAATTCCTACCTCCTGTTCTTATCACACCATCCTCTGAAGAGGTTACCCAAATTGCCAATAGGGCATGGGGACTCAGACTGCTCTGGCTTCTTCCATGCTGGACAGGGACTCAGGGTGAGGCAATTGGAGTCCCCCTTCAGTGGGTCTACTTAAAAGACTCCCAAATTGCATAACTCTTGTCTCTAAGGGGAAAAGAAAGTCCTTGAATCCTGACTTGGAGATGTGAAGAAGTAAAGGCAAGAGTAATTAGCATTACAAGTTCTAGCCAAAGAACTAGAAAAAAGTCAGAACAGGGCAGTTTTCAAATGTTCATGAGAGTCCAAAGCATCCCTCTATTGGGTTCTTCCTCATTTTTCTTTTGTCTTCCAAGGCTGGACTAGCTGGCTGGGAAGAATGTGGTCCCCTCTCATGACCTAGAATTGTGGTCCCCTCCTGTGAGCTGGAGCTGTGGTCCCCTCATATGAACTTTGGACCCCTACTTAGAACCATGGTTCCACATTCCTCTGGTGGTGAGGCTGATGGTGGAGCAGAGTGAAGGATGGAGCACTTCCCGAAATTGGGCAGCAGTTTCACCCTTCTCTGAGTGGCTGCATTCCTCCAAACCATCTCCCCTGAGGTCCTAGGTTGTGCATGGCAGTGACTTTGTCTCTTATGCTGGGGACAAGGGAGATCTCTGCCATTTACAGAGTCTGGTCTTAGAAAGACTGATTCTCCCCTGAGGGCCAGTTGGGTCCTCCCTCCACATGTAGTCCTGGGCATCCAGGTCACGGTGTTGGAACCCTCCCATTACCAGGCACCAAGAGGTTTTCTATTACTTTTTCATTACTCATCTAAAGCTTCAGTGTACCTTCCCCTGTGTGCTACAGAAAATATAAAACACCTAATTGAACTTCTAGAGATAAAAATTATAGTCTGGGATGTTGAAAAGA
>NW_008360311.1:2501779-2503784 GCF_000622305.1 Nannospalax galili
ATACTTTCTATTTTGGAAAATATCTCCATTTCCTATATCCTTTTAACATCTTTTACATTCTCATTTTCTGTTTTTTTAAATAATTATGAGTCATAATAGTATTAACAAATACATTTTCCATCTGTTGTGAGATTTCTTTTCCTAGGGTTACTAAACAATGCTTATTCCCTTTTAAGGTTCTAGTGTCAAGCCAAAGTTTGATTAAAGTTTTACTGGGGAACCAATGAATTTACTGAACTTACTTACCAGATAACTGAGGGCTTGCTGAGGTATATGTATGACCTGAGGGTATACACACTGGAAAGCTTTAACCCAGCATGGGTCATGCCTTCTCTTCTTAGCCTTCCCCAGATTGTGTATACTTTAGCCCTCCCCAAATCCAGGAGGCCATGTGTGATTAGGGTCAAATTACATACAGTTGCCTAGGAAGAGTGGCTGGATACTCCAGTGAGGGTCCAATGACCCTGCTTGGCTCTCCTTTAATGAATGAGCTCAACCTTCAACAAGCCCAATTGTGACGATGTTTAGTGATCAGGCTCAGCTGATGTCATCACGATGGTAGTTATTTCATGCAGAAGAAACTGTTTTATAGCATGATCTTATTAAAAGGACCTGGAATTTAAAAGGATTTGGTGCTAGGCTCCACAAACGAGGAAGAGCATATGTTGTTCATTTTTCTGAGTCTGTGTTACTTCACTTGGTATAACAGTTTCTAGATCTATCCATTTACCTTCAAATTTCATTATTTCATCTTTTGTTACTGCTGACTAGAACTCCATTGTGTAAATACACCACATTTTTGTTAACCACTCATCAGTTGAGGGACACTTAGGTTGCTTCCATCTCTTAGCTATTGTGAAAAGAGCAGCAACAAACATGGATGTACAAGTGTCTCTACAATAGGATGAGTCTTTTGGGTATATGCCAAGGAGTGGTATAACTGGGTCATATGGTAAGGTTCATTCTTAGTTTTTTAAGAGTTCTCCACACTTTTTTCCATAGGGGTTACATGAGTTTGCAATCCCACCAGCAGTGAATGAGCATTCCCCCTTCTAGACATCCTCGCCAGTATTTAGGATCATTTGTTCTCTTGATCCTAGCCACTCTGATTGGGGTAAGGTTGTGGGAGCCCACGAGTGACCCTGCAAAGATAATGCTGAGAGGAAGTGGGAGAGACCGGCCTGACTTGTTTTGAAAGTCCTCAGACTGGCTGACAGATACTTCCACACTGCTGAGGAGTGCATAATCAGCTCATGATCATCCTTAAGATCCATAAAGTGTTGCCTTCCTGCTTAATTGACCTTTAAACTGATTGGACACCCTCAGGGGGAGCGGGATTTCCAGATGCCTTTATAAACTCTGTGACACCTGCAATAAATGAGCTCCTGCTTGACAAGACTCCCTGTGGTGTCAGATTGCCCTTGGCATGGAGGGCTGGTGAAACGGGGCGACAGTGGACAGCGCATCCCTCTTTCCCTGATCTCCCGTGTGGGTGGCCTCTTCGGAGTGGTCTGCAGGCTGGGTCCGCTCAAGCCCTGAGCCCCCCCCCCGGTCATATGGTAGGTGCATTTTTAGTTTTTTTAAAGAATTCTCCAAACTGTTTTCCATAGAGACTGGATGAGTTTGCAATCCCACCAGCAGTGAGATGTTTCTTAGTCATCTTTATTTCTTCCTTTGAGACCTTTGTTTAGATCTTTAGCCCATCTTTTATTTTGGTCATTTGGTTTCTCCCCCTCTTTTTTTTCAGTTCTTTATATATTCTGGATATTAAACCTCTGTCATTGGTGAAGATTTTTTTCCCATTCTGTGGGTTTTCTCTTCACTTTTTTGATTTTTTCTTTTGCTCTACAGAAGCTTTTTAGCTTAATGAGGTCCCACTTGTTGTGGACTGTAATTTTGAGTAAATTCTTTCCTATTTAGAAAATCCTTTCCTACCCTGATATCTTGTAAGTTCCTGCCAGTATTTTCTTCTAATAGTTTCAGGGTTTCCAGTTTCACATTGAGG
>NW_008360311.1:2504493-2517831 GCF_000622305.1 Nannospalax galili
CAATTCTAGTTTTCTGGTGGAATTTTTGGGATCTCTTAGGTATAGTATCGTATCATTTGCAAAAAGGGATAGTTTGACCTCTTCTTTTCCTTTAATTTCCTTCTCCTGTCTTATTGCTCTTGCAAGAGTTTCAAGCACTATGTAGAAAAGGAGTGGAGATAGTGGACATCTTTGTCTGGTTCCTGAATTTAATGGGAATGCTTCCTGTTTTTCTCCATTTAGAATGATGTTGGCTATGGGTTTGTTGTATATAGCTTTAATTATGTTGAGGTATGTTCCCTCTGGTTCCATTCCCTCTAGGAAAAACAACAAATTTTAAATAAGAAGATGAAACTGGAGAAATACCCTTCATGAGCACAGAGGCAAAAATTCTATAATAAATTAAACCCAACATTGTGTTAAAATGCAACCAAGGAAGGTGTGAATTGTAGGAATGCATTGTATTCATATGTGAAATGCTCTAAACCAAATTTAATGAATAAAAATTTTAAAAAAATTTGGGTTTCTAATAATACTTTTTTCTTTATAAATTCAGTTTCATAAATGAATGTCTTTGTTTTTTTTTGCCATTTGATTTCTTCCATGTTATATAATATTCTTCATATCTGTCCTTTAGTTTTAAATTTTTTTGAATCACTCATTCTAGAGTTTTTATGTAGCTATAATTATGTTTTTCAGTAATTTGTTTCCCTGTTTTGAAAATGCTCAAAGTTTCTTTCTGAATTTGAACTTTCTAATATCTTCCTTAGAGTCACCTAGGCATTTGGGACTTACTGGAAATGGGAACTTCTTAGCCTTTCTCTTGAGCAGATTTTTAATCTCAATCTTCTAAATTTTATATTTATTTCTCTTTGTAGCCTGTCCTACTTTTCAAGTTAAATATTATTTCTGTAATTAAGTTTTTAGGTACTATTGCAGGCCATTTTCTATCTTTCCTAATCTGACTGTTCCACAGTAAGTTCCTGACTGACTAGTACAAACTAGAAACTGTACCTCTTTTTACCATCTCTTCTACAGGCTGGAGTAAGCTCACTTTACTGTAGGGCCTTCTAGATGTGCTCACCTCACTTTACTGTAGGGCCTTCTAGATGTGCTCACCTCACTTTACTGTAGGGCCTTCTAGATGTGCTCAGAACTGTTGTTCTCCGGACTTTTTTTTTTTGTGTGTGTGTGTGTCTTTTTGAGACAGGGTCTCTCTGTACTGTCTGTAGCCATAGCTGACCTGGAATGTGCTATGTAGAACATTTTTATTTTGAAATATGAAGCCATGATCACTTATTTTCAATTTGTTCTTCACCCATTAGAAGCATCACACTACTGATAACTATTTGACTTGCATTATGTCATTTTTATATCATTATTTTAAATTTTTTCTCAACACTTTTTATTGAGCTAGCAGTTTCTGTTTTTAAAAAATATTTTACTTATTATTATTATTTTTTATTTTATGTGTATGAGTGTATTGCCAGCATGTAGTAGGTTCATCCGTGTCATGCAGTGCCCATGGAGGTTGGGTCAGATCCCTTGGAATTGGAGTTAATGACAGTTGTTAGCCACCATGTGGGTGCTAAGAATCGAACCTGGGTCCTCTGCAAGAGCAGCTGGTGCTCTTGACCACGTAACCATCTCTCCAGCCCCCTGAGCCAACATTTTTATTAGTGTATCATTGGCTTCTGGTGGGGTAGTAACCTTGCAGTTATCCATATTGAAGTTAGTTTCATTTTGATGTATTATTTCTTTAATATATTATCCATAATGTATCTTTCAGTGGTAAAGAAAGTCATGTTCAACCTAGTATTCTTGTGACCTTTTACAAAATTAATGAACATAGTCTCAATTCCTTCCTTTAGGCTGTTGGTCCAAGTATTAAGTAACATTGCTTCAAGGTCTTTAACAACCACCAGGGGAAGAAGAAAAGGACAAAAAGAGGCACTTTAAGTGTCAACTGCTAGACTACTGTGCAGCCTCAGGGAGTGAGACAAAACAAAGCCAACAAGATACCAGATCCCAACTCATTCCTGTTTCCGTTGCAGTAGGGACAGGCATTGGGCTAAAGTATGCCTCACCCTTGGCCTCCCACCAAGCTGTGCCTTTCTTTGGTCAGTGGGGAGACTGGAACTGCACTCAGGAGATGTCTGCCCAGCTCGGTTCAGTCCTCTTCCTCCCCACAAGAGGCTTTTCCCTAACACCTACTGGAATGGGGAGGCCTGGGTATTTCAACTGCTGTCCAGAAGGGTGAGTCTCTGGAACCCAGGATTACTTAGTGTCCAGCCATCCTGTTTCCTTTATGGTTGACACTGAAGCTAGTCTACTCTTTTAACTGAATTTGCCTACCCTCCTTTCCAGACCTCAATCTCATGTTGGAGGTTGGAGGCACCATACTACTCTTAAACAAACTCCCTTAGTTTAGTCCATTCATTTTTTGTTTTTCCCTCCTCCTTTCCTCCCCATCTGGGAAGTGGCCTCCTACATAGACCAGGGACAACCCTCTTCATTCCCCATATAGACATTGCCTGGGACCCACTCCTGTGGCCCCTTCTTTCCACTGATGACCTTTTTCTCTGGTGGAGGAACTTTGGCTCCCAAGGAACCTCCAAAACTTCATTCTCACCCAGATTTCTTCTCCCTCTGCTTGGTCTTTGTGCTCTGGGGTACCCCCCACATGATGGCAATAATCTTCCACAGCCTATCTGGTCTGTTCCTCTCTCTCCTGGAAGGCTTCCAGAACTTTGCCCTACCCTTCTCATTAACACCTGGGTCTCACTTTAGTGCCTGGTCTAACTGAGCTTCTTGTTGGGTTTGCACTAAGTCAGCCCCAAACCCTGTGTCTGTAAGAGACATGGCTCCTTCTCCGGATCCCAGTCTTCAAGGAGGTACCCACTTCCTCTGTCCGTGGGCTACAAGAGGAGGAGTTCCCACCTCTTGGACTACAGGACGGGGTGGGGGTGCCTTCTCAGGTTTATTCTGTAATAAATCTGCGTGTTCTGTAGAGGTTGGTTTCCTTTGTCTCCTTCCTGCTTTCTCTTTCCTTATTCATATTGTTATTGAGTTGTAGTTAAACCGTTTCTTGAAGTCTAATAGTATTCATTTGAGTGCACCAGAGTTTGGTGAAAATATGTTTATGATTGTAATGTCTTCTTAGTCCATTGTTCCTTTAATCAGAATGAAGTGACCTTCTTTATCTTTTCTGATTCATTTTAGTTTGAAGTATATTTGTCTTATATTAGAATGGCAATGCCTGATTGTTTCTCTGTGCCATTTGCTTGGAATATTTTTCTATCCTTTCGCTCTTAAAGTGGTGACTGTCTTTGAAGGTAAGATGAGTTTTTTAATATGTTCAATTAGCCTGTGTCTTTTCATTGGAAAGTTGAAGCCATTGATGTTTACAGTTATTATTGAAATATGTGTATTGGTCACTGTCATTTTATTTTTTGTTTGCATTTTTAGTCCTATTTTGTTTTTCCGTGATTATAGTTTCAGTTGTTTTCTTTCCATAGCCTCTTGGGTGTGGTCATTCCTTTCTTCAGTCCTTTGTATTGCTTGCAGAATTCTCTGTAGGGTTGATTTGGTAGACACAAATTCTTTCAACCTGTTGATATTATAGAAGATTTTTCTTTCTCTTTCCACCGCGCTAGACAGTTTTGCTCTGAAGAATTTTAGATTGGTATCTGTGATCATTTAGAACTTGGAATCCATTGCTTCAGGGTCTTCTGGCTTTTAAAGTTTGCATTGAAAAGTCAGCAGCTACTGTAATGGATTACCGTTTACACATAGCCTGTTGGGTTTCCCTTGCAGCTTCCTGTGCCCTCTCTTTGTGTACATTTAGTGTTCTTACTATGCTATGCCTTGGGGAGTTTCTTTTCTTGTCCTGTCTATCTGGTGTTCTGTGTGCTTCTTATATCTGTATGCACGTATCTTTCCTTAATTTAGACACGTTTTCTTCTGTAATCCTGTTGAAGATCTGTCAGTGCCACTGACCTGAGAGTCTTCTTCCTCTGTGCCTATAATTCGTAGTTTTGGTCTTTTCATGCTGTCCTAGAGCTTCTGCATATTCTCACTGCTGTGTTTTGTTTTTTAAAAATATTTTTGTTATTTTTATTGTGTGTGTATGTGTGTATTGCCTGCATGTAGGTAAGTGTACCCGTGCTGTGCAATGCCCGTGGAGGTCAGAAGAGGCTATTGGATCCCCTGGGACTGGAGTTACAGACAGTTGTTAGCTGCCATGTGGGTGCTGGGATTCGAACCCAGGTCTTCTGCAAGAACAACCAGTGTTCTTAACCGCTGAGCCATCTCTCCAGCCCCAACTACTGTGTTTTTAAAACATTTTTCATGTTTGCTTGAGCAGTCTTACTTCTCCAGTTTTATCTTCAATGCTTAATATTTTGTTTTCCATTTGATTAATTCTGCCAAGACTTTCTCCTGTCTTTTCCAGTTGGTTTATTGAGTTTTTCAATTCCATCTTCATCTCAGTTTAGATTTTCTTCAATACTATTTCATGAATTCACTTTTCAGATTCAGAATGGTCTTTTTCATTTTGTTCAGCTGTATCTCTGTATTTTCTTGAGCTTCTGTCAGGATTTTATTCCTGTCCTCTTTGAGTTCCTTGAATTTGTGTGTTCTTTTTTTTTTTTTTAATACTTTCTTTTTTTTTTATTTTATGTGTATGAATGTATTGCCTGCATGGATGTGAGTGCACCGTGTCATGCAATGCAGTAGAGGTCAGAAGAGGGCTTTGGAGTCCCCAAAACTGGAGTTAAGGACAGTTCGTAGCCGCCATGTGGGTGCCAGGAATCGAACCCGGGTCCTCTGCAAGAGCAGTCAGTGCTCTTAACTGCTGAGCATCTCTCCAGCCCTGTTTGTGTGTTCTTTAAGGTCTTGAATTCTTTGATCATGTTTATGATTGTTCTTTTAAGTTCTGGGTCCTGGAGTTCTGTGTAGCTCTTGTTGTAGAGCATCTCTGTATGGGACTGTGGGATTTGGTGGGAACATGTTATCTTGGTTTTTCGTGTTATTTTTATTTTTGCCTTGTGATTTGGTCATATGGGCTTCTTTTGGTTATATGTCTGATACGAAAATCCAGTCTACCTGTTTTGAATAGAACTGGTTCTGTTTTTATCGCTATTGTAGCTAGATTGATTTCTGATCAGGTATGAATAGGTAGGTGGCCTGTGTTTCAAGTTATCACTTTTGAATGTTTTTTACTGGAGGGACCGGGTGACTCCAGTCTGATCCAGTGTGCCAGGTGTGCAGTCACCTAGAACTGCAAGTGTGGAGATTGGGAAGGAGTGGGCGGGTTCTAACTGCTCTCCAGGGTGTACAAGCTGAGGTTTCTATCCCAGTCTCTGGGACGGGGGATGGTGAAGAAGCGGGTGAGTTCTAACTAACTCACCAGCGTGCGGGAGACCTGGTTACTGCCTTAGTCCCTTAAAAATCTTGTTTGCTCATTAAACTGTGTACTATCTCTAAATCCCAAGTGCAATGGACACCAAGGAGTGCGTGGTGCACCACAGATTCTTTCTCTCAGCTCTGCAACTCCAGCACTTGTCTTCTCTTTTTGATTGACAGGGATGTGGTCACTGCTGATTTGGTTTCATGCTACCCGAGCTGTCTCGAAAGCTTTTCTTACTGAAGTTAGCCTGTACGTTCATAACTTATTTACTGCAGCCTAGGACCAGGACAAGCTGCTTCCACTGCTTGCTCCCGAGTTACCATGCTTGGTTAGTGGTTGCTTGGTAACTAGCTGCTTCGGTATTGGACAATTGTGTCACTTTTGCAAAAATTTTAGAGTACATTTACTTTAAAATTGTAGATATCTTTGCTTTTACTGTGTCTGGTACAGGTATTAAACCGATGGAAAAGGGATAAAGATAACACTTTGTAAGTGGAGTTCCACAGTACTTACCCAGTATGCACCGGGAGTGCAAGTGAATGATACATTCAAATTTCTGCATTTAAAAGATAGAATGCGAAGCCTATATTATGGGGAACTAAAGTGACCAGGAAGCCTGGTGTGATGGCAGGGTAGGCGTGCCTTTCATTGTGTGCAGATGTTTGACACCTTGATGCCCAATCCACAGGCCTTGAACGTGTTCTCAGCAAAGGCTCTGTTTCTTCAGAACACTTTGGAGGGGGGAGTGTGTGTCTTCAGAATGAGCAGAGGATGTTTTGATTACCTCAGGAAGAAAACTGTCTGGCATAACTAAACTTTAGGAAGAAGATGATGTTTCTCTAAAAGAGTTACCTCCTGTTTACCATAATTTTGGTCGTTTTGAAGTAAATCTTGAAATAAGCATATCTGAACCGGAGTGACATCAGAAATTGGCTCTGAGTAGGAGATCCTCCTGCTTGGTGTTGTGTGTTCAGAATTCTATTTATAGTAGCAGCAAAAGAGCAAACTGCAAAAGAAAAGCAAAGGGAGGCGTGGCTCTGGGTGGTGCCTTGCAGTTCGTCCTTCAGGTCATTGCTAGCAGGCAGTGGAAAACTTGAGGCAGTTAATCCTGTTTTTTCCAAAGGAAGGTGCACTTTTTCTGTGGGGAGATGTGTCGGGAAAATAGATTTTTCTTGCTCCAAACTTCATTGGAATTGCAGTTTTGCAATGAACCTCAACTGTCCTCAAAGAAAAATGTCTCCCAGAGAATGTTGGACAGAGCTCCTTTGTTAGTTATTGTTTATATATTATTATTAGTGCAGTGCATATTATTAAGTATTAATCTTAAGCATTGGGCTTAAACATATTGTATATTTGGGTTTTTATAATTAATGTTTGGGTTTCTGTTTTTTCCAAGATTAATTTGGGTATTTTCTTGTTAACAATTTTTTAAAAAATATTTTGTTTATTATTTTTATTTTATGGGTATGAGTATATTGCCTGCATGTATGTAAATGCACCTGTTTCATGCAATGCCTGTGGAGGCCAGAAGACAAACATTGGATCCCCTGGAACTAGAGTTACGGATGGTTGTTAGCCGCCTTGTGGGTGCTGGAAACCAAACCTGGGTTCTCTGTAAGATCTGCCAGTGCTGTTAATCGCTGAGCCATTAATCTCCAGTCCCTAGTTATGATTTTTGAATGAAATTTCAACTCATTTCATTGTAATTGTAGGAAATGAAGCTCAGTCTTCTGATAGTTTGGCATATGAAATACATTGAATGGTTCCTGTTTGTCAGCTGTGCAAGTATCTGTATCTGGCATTGTGTTCACGAGGTCTCAGGGTCCACTCGGATGATCTCTGGGCCTCCCGCTTCCTGCAGCTGCTCAGCAGTGGATCCTGCCACTTATCAGTAATGCTGTTTTTAGTGGTTGCATTTTTTGAAAAAAATAGAGACCAGAGCTCTTAGCTGTATATTATATTCATTTCTTTCCAGTTTGGCATCATTTATATCATAATAGAAAAATTTCAAGGGAGATATTAATTTGTGTAATTGAGATATTACAAATGGTAATTTAAACACATCAAATTAATCTTTTCCACTCCTGAATTACTTCTTGGTGTCTATTCTATGCTCAAACCAGAAAAAAATTAAAATATGAGAAAAGGTCATAGACATAAATAAATAGGGAACAAATATTTCTTTTAACATGAAAGTTGGCTTCTTATCTAGCTTGCATTTTGGTCAGGTGATAACATTGTGTCTATGAAATGAATTATTTAAACATGCATGACAGGGGCTCCAGCTCAGGTTCCACTTCAGCAGAACAAGGCACATCCATACCGTCATGCACATGTAAGTTTTGCTCTTTATCTCCTTTGTTTTTAAAGAATTACAGATCATTCTTTTAAGTCTAATTTTTCATTGCAGATAAGTAATGAGTAGAACAGTCTTACCAGATGTGTTTGTAAAGTTAAATTCACTGCTTTGATATAAACAAGTTCTATGTAGAGCTAAACATGATGGTAGTACGCATAAATAAAAATTGGAAGCATTTGTTTAGTGGCTATTTCCCTTTACTTAGTGATTTGTATGTCAGCTCTAGCTCTCTTTCTCAGAAACTACCTAGAAAATGTCCATTTGTGGCAAAATGTAAAGTGGAATTGTGTTCTTAAAGTCAAAATGAATTTACCTTTGCTTTGATTATCATAGGTGAATTTTATCTTTTTTGAATGTGCAACTTATTTTAGAAATTGAAATGAATTTTACCACTATTGCTGAAACTTGAATTTTGTCAAAAGGTGGTATCTAAGTTTTCTTTTTGTAAATATAAACATTTTTTTCTAAATCTGAAGACAGTTGCTCAGAGGAGTCTAGATATATAATTTGATCTTGAACAAACTCAATTTCCTGGGTTTTCTCACACAGTCTTCTGTTACACCTTGTACTGTTTTGTTTTTACTTTGCACTATGGTTTTTAGGAGTTCATAGAGACAGATAGCCCAGTAAGTATTTACAGTTAATAGTGTCTGTTGAGCAACACTACAGTTATCAAGGTTCCTGTTCAATATCTTTTGTTTAAAACTTCTTTATCTCTAATCTATCATTCAATCAATCACTTATCAGTCAGTCATTCTCAGGGTCTCACTGTGCAGCCCAGGCTGCCTTTGAGGTCATGATCCTCTTTTCTCTGCCTCCTGAAGCCCAGCTATGTGCCATCAGTCGTGTCTACTAACTTCAAATGTGTCATACAGCATAAACATGTACTGTTGATATTGGCTTCTAAGCATAGTTCTAAAGTTAATTTGAAATATTTTTTAAAGTATTTTGATAATGATTTCAATTTTATAATTTACATGTTTATTTTGAAAAGGGTGAACTTTATTGATTTTTTTTAAACCTTTATAAAAGCTAAACTATAAATATATGCAGTTAGTGCTGTGGCTTCGGTCAGTAGCTTTCCTGCATTTTTTATATTCAGGCTGACATTTAAGGAGCAGGTCTGCTTGGTGCTTAAGACAATGCACTCAAGACAGAATGTCTGGGTTCAGATCTAGGATCTCCCACTTGATAGGTTTTGTAGATTTGTGACTTTGGACAAACTAGCGCCTTTTTGTGCCTTAGCTTCCTAGTCTGAACTGAAATGGTCATAGAACCATTTTGATTATTTTAAAATAAAAGTGATTTTAACTGTGGTTGGTGAATGTCAAATAAAGAGGTTTACCATTAACAGCTGAGTTCAGGATTCTAAGTTCTTGACCAAATTCAAACCCCAGTCTGTCACTGAATAGTAGTTTTATGACTGAAAGCTTCACAGATTGTTATGGGGCATTGGTAGCAGCACCGATCAGATATGTTTATTGAGGAGTAAATGACACAGTGCTAGTGACACAGTCTCTGCTAAACAGTGTTCAGCACTCGCTAAACACTGACCACAGTGTGCCCACTGCTTCTTGTCCAACACATTCAAATACTGAGTCTGAATGATGGGAGAACAGGGCACCAGTGAACTTATTTACAACATTCAGCAAGTTCAGTTCTTTGACTCTATAGCATGGACCTGCATGAATTTTGACTGTGCACTTAGAGATTTCAAAAGTTTTTCTTGCTGGGCGTGGTGGCACATACCTTTAATCCCAGCACTTGGGAGGCAGAGGCAGGCGGAGCTTTGTGAGTTCGAGGCCAGCCTGGTTTACATAGTGAGTTCCGGGACAGCTGAGGCTACATGGAGACCCTGTCTCAAAAAGACCAAAAAAAAAAAAAAAAAAAGTTTTTCTTAAGAGACAACAGGCCTTTAAAAAAATTGTATGTGTGTATGTGTATGTGTACATGTGTATGTATACATGTGGAGGCCATGGATTCATTCCTCAGGTGCCATCTACCTTGCGTTTTTTTTTTCCCCTAATGTATGTTTTTTATTGAATTTATGTGTATTTCATACAAAACATCTTAATCATCTTTATATTCCCTCCCCCATCCATACCCCTCCCCCAACCCACCTTGGTTTTTGAGATGGCATCTCTCACTAAACCTGGAGCTCATTGATTTGGCTAGGCTGACCCTTCAGTGAGTCCCAATGAGTCCCAGTGATCCTCCTGTCTCTGCTTCCCCTGCACTGGGATTACAAGTGCATGCCACAAGGCTCAGATTTAAAAAAAATTTTTTTATATGTATGAGTATATTACCTGCATGTTTGTAAGTGCACCTGTGTCATACAGTGCCCTAGGAGGTCAGAAGTGGGTGTTGTATCCCCCTGGAACTAGAGTTATGTGTGGTTGTTAGCTACCATGTGAGTGCTAGGAATAGAACCCAGGTCCTCTGCAAGAGCATTAACTGCTGAGCCATCTCTCTAGCCCCTTCAGTAGCTTTAAAATACTGTCTTTGATCATGCTATTCCACCTGCCCTTTTCCATTTATGGAATTTGTATCTACTTTTTAATCATACTCCAGTGCAGCTCCTTTCTGAACTATTCTGTGTGTGTCCCAGGAGTTTATACTCCCATTTCTACTGTAGTGCTTGCTGCCTTTCACTATACTTACTGGTTTCTGGTTCAATTTTCCACTCTCAAGGTTGAATTTTAAAAATGAGAGCAGAAAGACGGAAAAATAATCCAGGAGTCTGTGTTGGGGCAAGGGATGGGGAAAGGCAAGCAGAGCTGAGGAGGAGGAACAATATGAGCAGTGGTAGGAAGTGCAGTGGTTCCAGCAGCTTTGAATTCTGGTTGAGCATGTGATTCATATTGCTATAGACCATTTTATAATGGGGATGGTAATAGGATCTTCTGGGAAGACTGAGCAGGTGCCTAAAGATGACACGTGGTGTACGCTCTGTGTGCTTCTTGCTGCCTCCTCCTCCTCTCAGCATCCCTCCTTTATGGCATCACTGCTTCATCTATGACAACACTACTGACCCAGCTTGGAGTAGACTGTAATGTCATACTCTCGTCTACTCAAGGTGTGCCTGGCTTTCATAAATAATAAAGCACAGATAAAAATACTAACGATTCATCAGCTGGTGACCTCATTCTTTACAAATGAGATCTTTTGCTTAAAGAATCTTGGTACATGCTACCTGAGCAATGGAGGGAAAGTAGGCCATAATTCATAAGGGGCACTTGAGACTTATGATTCATCTACACTGATGCTTCCAAGGTACAGGGGATACAATACTGTGGTTTCTGTTTAACTCCAGATGACTGGTGTGGTTGGTGACAGATGATGAGACGGTTGAAAGAAGAGGGAGATTGCTGGAAACTGGAGACGTCAAAGATTTATCTGTCCTCACTCTACAAAATCTCCCTGGGTAGTGTTATGTATTCTCTTCAGACCAACTTCTTTTCAGTCAGATGGCTCGTAAGAAAGTTTCAGGCTGCTTTTGGGATGTCCTGTCTCTAGGATTCACACACATCTTTGCTTCATCTTGGGATAGTGCTAACTCATCTAAGTTCTATTAGTTCATCGAGTTATGGAAGCCGTAGCTTTCAGAACAGCTCATTTGACCCTTCAGTGCTTAACCTTAATGAGTGTCCTGTGGTTCTATGATCGTTTCTTATGCTCTTCTCCAGCCACAGTCTTCATTGCACTGTGTTGTAACTGCTTTTACCAGGTGCCTGTGGTAAACAGGAGCTGTGTGCATGACTGCCTAGTGTGCAGCTGATGACTGAGCAATTTTGTTGGTTGTGTGAATGAATGGGATGATGTGATGATGAGCTGGTCATCAGACTGGAGGACGCACAACCGCACACTGCACGCTGTTTGTTCTGAGCTTGCCGGGTGCACTCCTTTGACTGATAGGTGTTTCGAAAGGAGAGGCTGGAATTTTAAGTGCCAGGTTAGGGAAACCAGTGTTCAATAGGAAGGGGCCAGTGACGCTTTGAGAGATGATAATAGTGCACACTCTCATGAATTTGTAATTCTTGTGCATGAGAAATAATTCTAAGACTGCGTAAAAATTTTTATATACTCTTCATGGATTTGTTGTTAGTTGATTGCTTATTTTTTTTAGAGTGTTGTTTTTCTTTAACCAATTTTTAAATTTAACTTATGGAGAAACATTTTGAAAATTCTGAATGAATGCTATTGAATATGTTGAATAATTTAAAGTTTGTGGGTTTTCTTATAAACTATTTAAATCATGACAATTTAAAAGTAATTGAAATAAAGCAGCAAAATCTATCTCACGTATGTTGGGGGTTTCCTCCTCCTTTGTAGCTTAAAGAGAAACAAGCGCTGACCACTGTGACTTTCTCTCCTCTAGTCTCTCCAGAGGCGGTTGGATTTCTGTCAGCGGTTGGGGTGTTTGTTCTCTTGATGCTGCTCCTTTTTCTCTATATTAACAAGAAGTTCTGTTTTGAAAATGTTGGAGGGTTTCCAGATCTTGGTTCCGGATATAATGCAAGGAGGAATTCACAAGATAAAATGTGTAAGTATCATGTCTTGGCTTCTTTATCTGTACTATTCCTCACTGTAATGCATGTCATGGAAAGGTTCGCTTTGATACATGGTGAATGTAACATCTGAGCCTCTACTTTGTAAGAATGAAATGTCTGTTAAGTATATTCAGGTGTCCTGCTGCCTACAGATTGCTAAGTCACTGCATAAAGGTAATTGTCTGCTACTGCAAACTAGTGTTTGTATTTTTCAATTGTAAGGCCTGCTTTTGGGTCTGTACTCTGAGCAGATATACTTTAAGAATGGAGCCTGGTCCACTATGCACATGGCTCTTAGGAGAGCTTCCCCATGTCCCCAGCAGACTTTGTCTTACCTGTCCCTTAATTCTCAGTTGGTGGATAATGTTATTTTTGGGAGGAACTGTTTTTCCAGAGTAATTTTGTGTGTAACATCTGACTATAAAAAGCAGTATTCCACTCCCTCTCTTGGAGCACATAGGCATTATGGTACTAATATTACTAGATCCAGGAAAGGTGAGAGCTGTGAAACTCTTCTTTCCCTTTTTGGAGACGCGCTCTAAAAATTTATTACAAGAGCTTTTTTATTTGCTATTTCAGAAAGTTGGCTTATGTAAATGATGGTAGGCACAGGTTGGGATCATTAAAAAGCAAGGTGTTAATTTAGAAGAGTTTTGAGGAATGACATCAGAGGATCCTGGCCTTTGTCTATGTACGGATGCTGGAACCTGCTTGTCTTTTGTTTCTGATGACTTATGTAGATGTAGCCCCTTATTTATAAAGACCTATTAATTCTTAAATTGTGTTTGGCTGGGGCTGGAGAGATGGCTCAGTGGTTAAGAACACTGGTTGTTCTTGCAGAAGACCCGGGTTCGAATCCCAGCACCCACATGGCAACTAACAACAGTCTATAACTCCAGTCCCAGGGGATCTGACAGCCTCTTCCGACCTCTGTGGGCATTGCACGACACGGGTTCACTTACCTACATGCAGGCAATACGCACATACACATAAAATAAAAATAATAAATAAAATAAAATAAAATTGTATTTGGTGAGTTC
>NW_008360311.1:2518156-2527416 GCF_000622305.1 Nannospalax galili
CTCCCATGTTTTTTCTGTGGGTTAATTACCTCTTTAAATCCCAAAGAACTTTTGTTTATGTATATTTATTACTGTATACCAATTAGATAGTGAATTGAGAAAACTTAAAAATAATACTTTTACCAGTTTCTTTTTGAAGAAAAGATTGTTTTGAGAAGGTTGTTAAAGGGGAATTGAGCACAAGCATTTGCACCTTATGCAGGTGCTCTGCTCCTGAGCTATATCCTCAGCTGTTATCAATTATAAAACAAGCATTAACAATAAACTTATTACATGTGAATATAAATAGTATTTCAAAAAAATTTAAAAGACATTTTCCAAGCCAAAAAGGAGAGTTTGGAGAGAAGAGTGGCATTGTGCTGTATGTCTCACATATGCCTGTGAGGGCCAGCACGGTAAGCATCAGCTGCATCAGCTGCTGTGCTGTTGTAATTGGCCTGTCCTTCACCCCACAAAAACCCCAGTTTGCACATGTAAGGGGCTGAGAATGGAAAAGTTAAACAGTCCCTTACTGTCACTGGCAAATGGTATGATCTTGAGGAGCCCTTGAAAATATCTGAGACACCCTTTTTTTATTCTTAATTTTCTTTTACTTGTTAAATGGAAATAAGTTTCCCCTTGTAATGTTACTATAAAATCAGGTAAGGTTAAGTGAGTCCACTGCAATGCCTGGACATGCACCTCAGCAAATGTCCCACTTCTTATTTCCTCTCCCCTGTTTTTAACACCATGCAAATTATTGAGCTATTTTCCTCTTAATACAGTTCTTAATTCGAAATATTGGTAACCTATTAATAGGGCAGTTTCCTCATGTTGGCTATTCATAATAAGTAAACAAAATCGCATAACAAATACCCTTTTTATACTTCTTCTTTCAGGTATAGACTAAAAGCCCAGTAGTATCTGAGGGAGAGCTATTGTCTTGCAGCTGTTTTGATAGCTATGGAGTGGGAAAAGATGTCATTAAACTTACACCAAGTGCTTTGATTTTTTTTTTTTTTCTTTCCGGAGGAGTCTTTACTTCAGCATGTCTTTCAATGCATTTTGCATTTACAGAACGATTATAAGCCACAGTGTGAAATACTAATATTGAGCTACTGATAACAACATTTAAGTAAATGTTAAATTCGTGTTTTAAAGTAGTAGATATTTTGAGAAGAAAAAAAATCCATTATTACACCTTTTAAGAACAAGAAACTTGTGGAAAATGGCATTTTTCAAAAGTTTTCAACAGAATCTGTCTTCAGTGTCCTCCCTAGTGGACACAATCAGTAGTGCTGTAGAAGACTTGAGCACTGCAGTTGGGGAGGCCGGATATGCTTTGACTGACTCACTGGCTGGGCAGGTGGCAAGCCTGGTGCATGGCTTCTGCTCGGAGGAGGAGCGCTGTGTAGCAGCGGAGGCTGCAGGTCCTTCTGAAGCCAAAGATGCCATGCTGTGGGACATCTCCAAAAACCCCGCTTGCCCAAAAGTACAGTCTGAGTCAGAGCATAGAGCAAAGCAAACGAATTGTGACAACACTTCAACTACACAAAAGCAAGAACCAGGGACACATGAACAGAGGTTCTCTATTCACAATAGGCAGCAGGTACTTCAGGTTTGTCACCCACAAACTGAAAATGCTGCTGGTCCTGCTTCAACATTTCATGAGCCTGAGTGTACCAGCAAGTGTGAAGCAACTGAGTGTACCAACAAGTGTGAAGCAACTGGGGCAGGGATCTCCAAGACCAGTAAGAACGATGTAAAGGAGGTAAGTTATCAAGAAACAAAAGGGTACCAGGACAAAGCCAGCGCACAGAACATGCTGCGTGAACAGAAGTGCATGGCTTCAGACCACCCTCAAACAGAGGGACATACTAGGCCTCCACGTGCACTTGTGGGAAGACATCAAGAGAAGCAGGGGGTGGGCAATAAAAAGAAGCATCTTCCTGATTTAGAGCACTCTGATCATTTTACAAAAGCTGAAAAGCATACCAAACATGATGGGCTCCCAGGGGGTGCGTGTCCAGGAAAGAAGTGCTCTCTAGAAGACACTGTGGCAAACAGCCACAGAGAAGTTGCGCGTCCGGTTCCACCAGCAAATTCTAAAGAGAAGTTTCCTGGGAAAATCAAAGGGCAAACGAATCCAGTCCAATCCTACAAAATGAAAGGAGACACAAAAATAAAGGGA
The DNA here is from genome assembly GCF_000622305.1 of Nannospalax galili. Taxonomy (NCBI): domain Eukaryota; kingdom Metazoa; phylum Chordata; class Mammalia; order Rodentia; family Spalacidae; genus Nannospalax; species Nannospalax galili. Next base: position 2,520,327 of record NW_008360311.1, read on the forward strand.
AACGGAACCAGTTCTGCTAAGAGAGGGGCAGCAAAGAGTAAAGTTGACGAATATTCTAAGATATTTCCAGAAAAAGGTGAGGTCTCCTCATGTTGGTTCGAGTGGTTACATTTTCTCTTGAAATTTTTTTTTTTAAGATTAGAAAAGCACTCAAATCTCTCTCCTTTCCATGTCTATATATCTAATGTAAGATTCTCTTGGATCTTCTTACTAGGAGGTGTTTTTAAAGCCATTTAGATTTTTTTCTCTCCATAATCATTTTAAGATCATTCATGTTATTTTATACCACCAACTATTACCTGTGATCTCCATGTTATATGAGCAGTTTTTCAGCTTGTTTTTAAAACCACAGTTTTACTTTGCAGCTCCACTTGGCCTGAAACTCATTATCTAATCCAGGCTGGCCTTGGACATGAGATGCTCCTGTCTCAGCCCACAAGAGCTGGGAGTACAGATGTGAGCCACCGAATCTCTCTTCTAGTTTTAATGACTGTTTATTTTACAGCTAAAAATTCTATGCATACATACTTTAATTGGACTTTTGGTCTGATACTCATGTTTTAATTTTTAAAATTTTATAATTTAAGTCCCAAGTTGGTTATAGAACATCAGTCTTCAAATCTGCCCAAAAGAGACTCTAATGTAAAATATTGTATATTTTTCCCTAAGAGCAGTAGATCTTCTATCATGAAATAACATGCTTTTGAATATGCCTTTATTCATTTAGCTACACCTTAAAGCTTTTAAAGACAGCTGTAGTTCATGATGAGTCTACACGAGCAGTCCATTATTATTCATGAGTTCCTTATATGGAGTGGAGATTCGGAGTATTTATAATGCTCAGCTACAATATTTGTGACAATTTTCAAAACATCATTGCATTGCGTACTGTTGGTAATTGTTTCTGTACTCCTTTATCCTTTCCCTTGCTGATCTGATCATAAGGCCAAAGATATACTCGTTTTTGTTTATAAAATACACACCTGTAATTTTTCTGTAAATTTGGATTCTCATAAAACACCAAAAACCCAAGTAACGATGAGTAAGGAAGACCCTTTTCAGTCAGTTCTGCTACATGGACTCAGCTGTGAAAGAGCGCTCCTGTACATTTATCACACAGTGATTTTCAAATGGCGTGGAGAGGCTGATCCTGTGCTGTGAGCTAATTAGAAAGGAATACCAGTTTGTGAAGATGTGTTCATTATAGAGCCCATTCTCACAGCAGCTTGGGAACATCCAGTTTATTGGGTTTTGGTAGCCCTTGTTTAGTTCTGGTAGCCCTGTTACTTATAAAGAAATAAAGTAACAGATAATTTTATTCAGAAAATAACAGTAGAATGGCCACCAGGACTGAACGCAAGCAACAATACAAAGCTTCAAGTTTGTTTTGCTTTATTTTCATTGAGAAGCACACTGGTACCTCAAGAAACCGAAAAGCTTTCAAGCATTTCAGAGCAGAGTCAGTACTAACCTTAAATATGCCACATCCCATGAGCATATTGAAAGTATCTGGCCCATTGTTTAACTCTTTGGTTAGTTGCGTTATGTTCTGAGGAGCTATGTTGTAGGTTCTTATGTAGGACATACAAGGTAGAGAGGAAGGAGAGTTTTCGCCTCTGTTCCTGAGTGTAAGTTCCCTTCAGGTAGCATTCTAGAATAGATCAAGTTTGACCTGTACCCTCCATGAGGAGCTCATAGCCTTCCTGCTACCATGAAGCCTCACTCTGGTATTGCACAAGGCACTCAGAGGGCTAACCTCAGCACTTGTTCCAGAGGAAGCACAAGCCACATGTGGCACTACACACCCAAGAATGGCTCACGGATTGGAGAGGTGGATTTTAAATTGTATTTAGTTTTAATTTTAAATTTAAGTAGTCATGTGTGACTATTAGCTACATTTTGGGCAGTACTTCTGACATCGTGAATAATGAATTCTTAGCCGCTTTAGTGCCTTTTACAATGCTAGAAAAGTTTAAAATTTAGCTATATTTAGGTAAAATTTTCCTAGTAATCTTATCTTTCACAGGTAGTGTTAGTAGTTTGGTATCTATCCTTTCATATACATACTGTGTCTGTGTATATGGACTGCATGTAGACATGTAGGCACTATATATAGTAAATAAAAATAGTCACATCTTCTGTTCTTTCCTTGTGATGCATAGGCTTACCTGCTCACTTTCAGGGCTGCAAAGACTTGATCTATAGTACTGCATGGATGCGTTCTCATTTGCCTGACCAAGGCCCACTGATGGGCATGTTGGCCGTTGTTTTGTTTTCTTTTGCTATCAGTGTATATCACAAACATATATCTCTGTTCACTTATTGTTTCCATAGACTTAATTTTTAGAAAAGGACTTGGCATATTTCTAGAAATGGATTGAAGACCACACAGTCAGGTGTTAGATATGTCTTGTCAATTGGCTCTGTAAAACTTGTGACAGTTGTAGTTTCAGCAGTGGTTATGTCTGCCCACGTCTCTGTTTCCTTCTTAACTCTAAGCGTTGCTGGTTTCTAAGTATGAGCCAAAATGAAAATCAAAAATTTTTCTTGTAACACAAATTGTTTGAATCCAGTCCACATGTACTGACAGTACTTATAATTTCATTTTTATGCAACTGATCATTTAAAAATATGTAATATGGCAATTGTAATTTCCTTTGTGTCTAACAAGGTTGGAAAAAAATCCCTGTGACTGAGATTATTTATAATTAGAATGTATATATATTTTTTTCTGTGAACACATAGAAATCTGGCACTTGATCTTCTTACATGAAAATTTCTATTTTCTAGAGGTGAAAATTCAGATCATGTATGTATACACTTATATACACACATGAATGTTACAATATGCTTTAAATTCAATTTAAGAGTTGTCAGGAATTTCAATAATTTTAAGGATTATTTTGTCTCTAATTGGCTTTACTCTGTGTGCTGACATATATATCTGTTTCTATTTGTGCTTGTGTGTGTATATATATGTGTGTGTAAGTAAATAAATTTTAATAAATTTGCCACATTTTAGTATATTAAAATTGGAATTTCCTCTTCCTATTATTTGAAATAGATAATTCCTATATGGACAGAGATGAGCCTGGTTCATCCTCTGAAAGTGAAGATGAAGCACTGGGTAAATATCACGAAGCCTTGTCCAGAACACACAATTCCAGGCTACCGTTGGTGGAATCTAGACAAAAGAACTATGCTTGGGAAACAAGGCAAAAATATAGCCCTTTGTCTGCGGAGTACGATGGGTACAGTAGTGAAGCGTCAATAGATGAAGGTAAGAAAGCTGACTGAAAGTGGAACACTATTACGCTAGATTGTTTGTACCTAAAATTCTGACCGTCTGTGGTTGCACACAAGAAATAAACAGTAGGGACGTATTTCCGAGAGTAAGTCAAGTCGAAGTCTTTCAGCTGAAGATGAAAGCCAGCTCCAAACACTCAAAATGTCACTGAATGATGCGGTTACTGCAGTTCTTCCCCGCGTGCTCAGATGCCTAATGTGTGAGACAATGAAAACGCACTGTTTCAGGCGGGGTTGGAAGCTGGTAGGGTCTGAGTGTGACGGTGTCATCTGTGACTCCGATGTGTACATGTATGCTTCATTCAGCATGGTCCCCGAACATGGGACCTTAGGTGGCACATGGAAGAAGACATGGTGGTTTGCTCTCTATGGTGGACTTGCTGAAAATGGACACTGCATTACATACACCATGTTTTAAAAGTAGTCTAAGGGACTTTTCAAGGGCTCTGGTAATTTCAAGTGTTTTGTCACTAACTGGTTTTACTTTATGTGCTGATGTGAACTTCAGAACAAAACCTGTGAGAAGGTGCAAGTCCACTCAGATTTTTACACTTTTGGAAACAAACACAGAAGGTTTTCCAATTAGTTAAAGTGTATTTATTTTCACATTTAACTACATTGTTTACTTGCTTGGTAGAATGAACCTATCAAAGTAATCACTGTCCTTATTACCAGAAAAGAACACTATTTGTAGAGATCAGTTTTATTACGTGTTAAACACACTACTATCCTTGATTTTGTACTTGGGGCTTGTGTGTCAGGGCCTCTTCCTATTGATGACTTAAAGTCTTACCCAATTCATAAATATGACTTCATGCTAACTAAAGATTTGTCTATCTCATTATTTCTGTTATCCAGATATAATATTAAGCAAATCAAGTACTGAGTTTTTACGAGGCTCATTATGAGATACAAAGGAAGAAATAAAAAATATTAGATGGACTCTGCTCTAAGAAAATGCCTTTGTAATGGCAGGGACACAGACATGTGCTTCTAGAGGTAACTGAACAGTACAAAGCTGAAAAGCCAGCCTGCAGTTTATGTGCACTCTGTCATGTGAGCAACAGCAGTGGGAGAATGGATTGCACATCTGATCCTGACTGACATTCTGGCCATATCTTGTGAGCTATTAGCCATGAAAACCCGGGTAGTATGCTGTTTCATTGTGCCTAAAACATGGATAATACTGACCTGGTAGAGTTGCCAGGTGCATCAACTGATGGGCAGGGAAGAGCTATTTTAGACAGTGCCTGACGCTCAGCTGGTACATGGCCAGTCAGTGCCACTGAAGACAAGAGCAGTGAGAGTTATGGTGGTGATGAGCAGCAGTGGCTGTGAGCAGGCCTGTGTTGGGGTCTGTGACCTGGGTACTTGTGTTCTGCAGGTGGAGTGTAGGGTCTTGTTCCTAGTCAGTCTTTTCCTTCTCACTCTCCTCTGCGGTCGGCAGGGCCTTTCCTCTGTGTTCTGCCGTACCCAGTGGCCTCTTGGAAGAACAGAGGCAGGGCCCACCCTTTGTGCCTCTTGGATTCTTGGCCTTCATCTTTACAGCGGGCACTAGTGTGTGAGTGTTACCATCTTGTTTCATGTTGCCCAGATGTCTAGGACTGCTCCTGAACTTTTCTACACAGTCCTGCGCTACATTATTTGATGAAAACACCCAGAGTAGGTTGGTTTTAGGCATTCTCAAATCCATCAATTTCAATTTGAAAAAAATGTATGGGCCATCCACTGTGCTAGATACTGAGGATATAAAGATGAATGAAGCCGTGTGGGCTTCCTTGGGAGAAACTAGCTTGCCTAGTGCTTCATCACAGAATACCTGAACTGTATGTGAGTGAGAACTGTGGACGTGCATGGTGAAAGGAAGGTGTATTTTTGTGCTTGTAACTTAGAGCTTGTGCTTGGAGAAGGGGCAGTAGCGGGGCAGCACTTGTAGTTAACTGCAGAGTGTGAGGGGCGTAACGGAGGGACTACTTCAGAAACTAGAGAGAAGGCTGCTTGACTCAGAGTGTGTGCGTGTGTGTGCGTGTGCGTGCATGTATGCATGTGTGTGCGTGTATGCGTGTGCATGTGCGAGGGCGTGTGTGTGTGTGTGTGTGTGGTGTATGAGGAAGAGGAGGCACCATTGGAGATGCGGACTGAACCTTCCCAGTTTGGTACTCAGTACTCATTGAAGGCTCTGTGTTGAGAGACTGCTTTGAGCAGGCATGTGCAGAAAGATTAACTAGCAGAGGAAGACTATGGGAAGAAGCATCAGTGAGGAAACTTCAGAGTCGTCTGTGAAAAACGAGGAAAACCTGAATCTGTAGTGGCAGTGGGAATTTGGAGGACAGGAGAGAGTATGGACTTGGGAATTGCTGGATTTGGAACCAACATGTATTTTGAACATCCAGAAAGGAGAAGGAAACCTCAAAGAATACTTTGGTTTCCTTATATGTGACAGGGAGAGTGATGGGGCCATTCATACAAACAAATCCAGGGAGGGATCTGTTTTTTGTTGGAAGCAGGGAATAGGAGGTGTGGTACCTGGTTTTATATGTGTGATGAAGCAAGATGTTAGAGTAACTGGTCATGGTTATTGAACTTGCAGATGTGAATGGACTTGAGGAGAGAGGTGTTCAGAATGTAGATGCTTAGAGATAGAAATCATGGCGTGTTAAACGGATGGAGGAGAAGGCGTGGAGAGAAAGTGACACACAGTGAAGCTGAGAAAAGACAGTGGGAGAGACTAAGAAGGAGATTCAGAGGATGCACTTAATCGTCCATGCAGAAGGTTTAAGAAGAGTGCAGAGACATGCTGAGAATGCAAGCAGCCCCTTTTCAAACACAAGTTGAACTCTTAATTGAAGCTTTAGTAGAGTAACACATCAGGTTGTGTGTTACTAAGGGGAGAACATGGTAGAAGGCACACAGCTCTGCCTGCCTGTTACCACCCCCTCAACTGAAAAAAAAAGCACCTTGAAGATTTGTAGTAGACCTGCTCACCCTCGTCCACCTCCCCTTGTGGGGTGTGTTGGAGAGGAGGATTTGCCCTGACACATCTGGACCGCCTGGGGCACTGCTCAGGGTATGGCTGGTCACAGGAGAGGGCTCTGTGGACATTCCTTGGGTAGGACACAGTTCATCTTGCCTAGGCACAGGAAAGGCATGGTTAGAGTAGGCTCCTCTTCCCTGCAGCTCTGACCATGTTGTCATTTCACAAGTGTGCAAAAACTAGAGGTGATGCGTGTACATTGAAGTGGTAACCAAAGAGAATTATGAGGACAAAGGAAAATCATTTTTTTTAAATTGTACTTATTATTTTTATTTTATGTGTATGAGCGTATTGCCTGCATGTATATAAGTGTACCCATGTGCAGTGCCCATGGAGGTCAGAAGAGGGCATCGGATCCCCTGAAACTGGAGTTACAGATGGTTGTTAGTCACCATGCCAGTCCTGAGAATCGAATCCTGGTCCTCTGCAAGAGCAGTCAGTGCTCTTAATCGGTGAGCCATCTCTCCAACCCCTGAAAAATAATTTTTAAATGTATTTTTTTAACCTGTCATAGTATTATCTCATTAGTGCTCCTAAGGAACTTGTAGTCCACTTTCCAACATCCACATTAACTCAGTAGTGAAGCTTTGAAGTAGCCAATACCGGAAGCAGATCTGCTGGTCTCCAGGTTGGGGGAAGGCCTGCACAGGGACTGGCGATATCAGCCCTGAAGATACTTGCCCAGGAACCGCATAAGAACTGCCACTTGCTAAGCACATCTGTGTGCCTGACTGTTATATATATATATAT
>NW_008360311.1:2527707-2537622 GCF_000622305.1 Nannospalax galili
AAAACAGACCATATATATATATATATATATATATATATATATATATATATATGTATGAGAGCACATCATATTTACCAGGGGATGGTGGGGAGAGGTGCAGAAAGGGGAGGGGATCTAAATAACATCCAACTATAGCGCATGAAAATCACAAAAACTCAATAGAAAGAAAAAAAGTGAATAAATATTAGCATATGTCTCATAGGAGATGAGAAATAGAAATAAAGATTAAAAGTGTGTGTGTGTGTGTGTGTGTGTTGCACGCACGTGAATTTATGAGTTTGAGCATGAGCCAGAGCAGGACATAGGTAGACACTTCCTCTTTAACTCTGCCAGACTCCTTTGAGACAGGTTTCTGGCTGATCCTGAAACTCACCATTTAGGCCAGGCCGGCAGGTCAGTGACCTTCAGGAGCCTCCTGTGTCTGCTCTCCGATTGGGCTGATAGGCCCACACACCATGCCTGACTTTCATGTGGGTGCTGGGATCTGAAGTCAGGTCCTCATACTTGCATAGTGAGTGCTCTTACCCACTGAGCCTTCTTCCTGCCACACATTGTCATAGTTAACATTTACTGCCACTCCTTGTAATAGCTAAAGTTATTCTCATTTTATAAGAGGGAAAAGAGATTTTGGAGCAGACAAACTAGTTTTCAACCTGAAGGCAAACAGCAAGTTGCTGAACACTGACCTGTCAAGACCACTGCCAAATTAATGACAAGACAGGCCTAGAAAAAGGAGAAGGAAAATGTGATGGCACACTTGTTGGTCATGTTCTCTCCTCTAGATGGCCGTATTAACCTTTTATTTTTAAACAGAAGGGGTGATAACGTTTAATTTTTTTTCTAGGAAAAATAAAATTAAAATCATTTACCAAATTCCTTTTGTTCTCAACTTCATTTTTATTGTATTCTTAAAATTGAAAGGACTTTATAATTAACTTGCCTTATTTTAAAAAGAATCAGAATCAGATATAGCTTTTGGATATCTGATTTAAGCTAGTGATTTGGACCAACACTTGAAATTCCATTCAAGCTAATTAATGATTTCCATTTTTATATTGAATGATAGAATTCTGGTTAAGATGATTTATACAAAGATCACATTTAGAGTGAAATTACTAGTGTATCTTTGTATTATTTATGGCTTTCATTCTTAGTTCACTGTAGAGATTATTAGGCTATATTCCTGTATTCTGAAAATCTATATTATTAGGCATAAATATTACCTTGGGGGCAAGTTAATTAAAATTACTGTCAAAGATAATTTCCAGCCCAACTGTATCATAGGTGTTATCATGGGTGTAACACACACAGACCTACCACTATTCCTTTCCCTTTATCACTTCATCAAAAACTTGGTGCAGTTCATTTTGATGTTTTCTTAAAATTGGGCCAATAACGCATGCTATTTTATTCCTTTTAAAAGTTTGGTTTGGGGGCCAGTGATTTGGGGGCCAGTGAGATGACTCAAAGGGTAAAGTTGCCTGCTGCCACCCCAACAACTTGAGTTCAGTGCCTGGGACCCACATGGTAGAAAGAGAAGACCAACTCCTGCTGGTTGTCTCCGATAGCACAGGTGTCCTCATTAGTGTGCAGAGATGAATTGTTTTTGAGTATTGACCTTGTCTGCTCCATTAATGAATTTATTAGTTCTAACAGGATTTTCTTACGTGTGGAATCTGCAGGTTCTGCACACATCGCCATATCAGTTGTGAACAAAGAATTTCACTCTTCCGGTCTAGACGCCCTGTATTCATTTCTTCTTGCCCAATAGCTCCAGCTACTCTGTCCGTGTTCTGGTGACTAGAAATGACAAAAGGACGAACACTTTGCCTTTATGATCTAAGCTTTTAATCTCCATCACTGAGCATGACGTTCAGTGTGGGCCTTTCCCAAGTGACTTTTATTATGTTGATGAATTCTTACCTTCCTGGTTTGTTGAGTATTTTTGTTAAGAAAGAATGCTAATTTTGTCAGATGTCTTTTCTGTATAGATTGAGATGGTGTGTCTTGAGATGTAGCTATGCTGTCTTTACACTGCTGTGACAACGTACCTGAGGGACTTCAAAGAGGAAGGACTTGTTAGAGCTCGTGGTTTCAGAGTGGCCAGCAAGCCTCCTGTCTCCACTCCCAACACGCTGGGTTATAGACGCACATGTGACCATACCTAGCTTTTTACGTGCCTGCTGGGGATTTGAATTCAGGTCCTTATGTTTGCCCAGCAAGTGCTGTTACCCTCTGAGCCATCTCCTCAGCCCCATTTAATTTATATGTCCCTTTGTCCATGTGTGAGATATTGGGTATCTTCTTTGCTTTCCAATTTATTTTTTGAGGCAGGGTTCCTTACTGAACCTGGAGCTCACCAGTTCAGTGAGGCTAGTTGACCAGTGAGGCTAGTTGACCAGTGAGGCTAATTGACCAGTGAGGTTAGTTGACCAGTGAGGCTAGTTGACCAGTGAGGCTAATTGACCAGTGAGGCTAGTTGACCAGTGAGGTTAGTTGACCAGTGAGGCTAGTTGACCAGTGAGGCTAGTTGACCAGTGAGGTTAGTTGACCAGTGAGGCTAGTTGACCAGCGAGCTCCAGGGATCCTTGTCTCCACTTCCTCCCCATTAATATTACAGGAGTGTGCCACCATGCCTAGCATTTTATGTGTGTACTGGGGATCCAGACTCAAGTCCTCATGTTTATGCAACACGCATTTTACTAGCTGAACCATCTTCCCAGCTCTGTGTGTGTGTGTGTGTGTGTGTGTGTGTGTGTACGTGTGTGTGTACGTGTGTGTGTGTATGCATACACGTATGTGTGGAGACCAGAGGCCAACTTCAGTTGTTCTTCAGGTCCTTTCTACCTTTTGAGACAGGACCTCTCACCGGCCTGGGACTCACTGATTAGGTTAGACTAGGAAAGACCCAGGAATCCACCTGTCTCCACCTCCCTGTTATTGGGCATGCAAGCATGTGCCACCATGCTTGGGTTTTTTCCCTCCACCTTTTTAATGTGAGTTCTGGGGGTTGAACTCAGGTTGTTTTGCTTGCACAGCATTTTACCAACTGAGCCACCTCTTCAGCCTCTCCTACTGTTACTTTTTTGTCCAGGGAAGGACATCATTGCCACCAGCAGTAGGTGCTAGATTATGAATGATTACTCGGGCACATTACTGTAATTTGCATCTGTCTCACACATTTATGCATAATTTGAGCATAGCAAGGTGGCACCAGCACAGCTCACTTTCCCTGGCTTACCAGCTGCTTCCACAGCTTTAGGAAGGTAGCCAGTGAGCAGCACCTCTTACAAGCTCTGCTACTCCTGTCTAATCACCTTCGACCACAGTCTCTTACACTCACATTGTCCTAACCACTTCTGTAGGTGTATTCCACTCCTATTCCCAGATTTTTGGTAGATCCACCACTATTACAAGCTTCTAAATTACCATTTATTTCCCTACAAGAGGGAGGGAGAAAAACCCCTTTAATCAGATCAAAGCTGTGAGTGGTGGTGCGGACCTATAGTCTCAGCTGCTTGGGAAGCTGAGGCAGGAAGATACCAAGTTTAGGGTCTGCAGGGGCGACAGAGTGGGTTCAAGGCCATACTGGGCAACTTCAAGAGACCCTGTCTCAAAATAAAACGGGAAAGTGCTGGGTATGTGCTCAGTGTTAAAACACTTGCCTAGGCCTTGTAAGGCCCTGGGACTCTGTCCCCAAGCCTTGAGTTCCTGAACAACAAACATCAGCAGTGGCACATGGACCCCACACTGAGCAACGTATCAGTGCTTGTTGGCATCTTACCCCAAAATGACAATGACAAATATCATTAGAAGCGTTCATTTCCTTATGTGTTCTCCCATTTGCGATGCACATTGTTTGCGGTGCAAACTTACTTGTGCATTTACACTGAGTTTATGTATTTTCTGAATTTGTTCACAACATTCCTGAAATGATAGTACTTTAAGTATTTACTTATTTATTATTATTTATATTTTATGTGTATGAATGTATTGCCTGCATGTATGTAAATACACTCATGTGGTACAATGCCCATGGAAGTCAGAAGAGGGCATTGGATCCCCTGGAACTGGAATTATGAACAGTTGGTAGCCACCATGTAGGTGCTGGGACCTGAACCCAGGTCCTCTGCAAGAGCATCCAGTGCTCTTAACTCCATCTCTCCAGCCCCTAATACACTTTTTAAAAAGAGAATTTGCCTTAAAAGTGAACTGTAGGGCTGGAGAGATGGCTCAGCAGTAAATAACACTGACTGTTCTTGCAGAAGCCCCGGGTTCAAATCCCAGCACCCACATGGCACCTAACAACTGTCCATAACTCCAGTTCCAGGGGATCTGACAGCCTCTTCTGTCCTTCGCAGGCATTGCACAGCATGGGTGCACTTACCTGCATGCAGGCAGTACACACATACACATAAAATAAAAATAATGAATAAAATATTTTTTAGAAACCATCTTAAAAATAAAAAATAAAAAAAAAAAGAACCCTAGGCAAGGCTTGGGGGATGGCCCAGGCCATGAAGTGCTTGTTGGAAAAGCATAGAACCCAAGTTTTGTCTCCAGAACCCATGTTTTAAGAAGAGCCCACTCTCGCTCAGGCCCTTGGTGCTGGTAGGATGGACAAGTGTCTTGGTCTTTGTATTGCCAGGTAGCTCTGTAGATGCTGCCGGGACCAGAAGTGACATGGTAAACAGTATGGGCATTTGGTCACAGCTCTGAAAGGCAGCTGTTTGGTGGTACTTCTCAAGTGAATTGTGCTAGAAAAAGCAGGGGTTGAAGCCAGTCAAGCTCTGCCACCAGGCGGTGTGTTAGGGTCCAGCTGATCAATAACAGCAGGAAAAGCACAGCTTTTAGGCCCAATAATGATTGTTTGAGTTTCATTAAGAAACTGAAGAAGTTCTGGTTGCTGGACGCAGCCAGAAATGTTACACCACTGGTGTGACGGTCTCAGAGTCGTTTTGAGGTTGTTGAAGGTAGCCATCGTATCTCTTTGGCCCTGTACAAATGCAAGAAGGAAAGACCAAGATAAAATTGCTGATGCAAACACAGTAGTAATACATTTTCATATTTAAATACAAAAGTCTGGTGCAGTGACACACACTTGTAACCCAGTGGTTCGGGAGGCACAAACAGGTTTCCAAATGCATATAGATGCACACCTGTCCCCACATGAATACACATGCAAACATACAGAGACATGGGCATCCCTTCTCACATGAACACACACAAGCATACACACACAGTGAACCTTAGAAAGGGATCATTGAAATAATCCTCTCTTTCCATTTTCTGCACAAGTTAAAAGCAAGGCTAAGAACTGGTTAGGAATAGAAAGAGAAAGCAGGTTAGGTAGTGAGTGCTGAACGGTCCAGATGGCAGTGTCAGAGGGCCACGTCCTATCGCCTGTCAGAGTACATGTCATCATGGTTTGACTGTAGAGAAGCAGAAGTGTGAGTCCTGACTGGATTTGAACTTTTGTTAGACAACGACAGACTGAGCGTTGTTAGACATACGGCTACAGAGTCACACGTGTGGGGCTGTTGAGCTTCCACTTCCATGTTAAATGACTAATGAGCCACTTCAGAGAGGAAAATGTCAATTGAATGATCAGTTTTTGATGAAATTTGGAAAATATCTTATCCGAGCACTTTTGATGTGGAACTCTTTGAGATATTTTTTTCCTTTGAGAAAAAGAATTCACATTGAAATGTGTGAGTCAAAAATTTCTTTGAGAAGCTAAAGGGTGTGTTGAAATCTTTTAACATATTGCCTTTGTTTTTCTTGACATGTAGTCATAAAGATAAAGATATTAGAAAAATTAGCCTGAGATGTTGAGTAATGCCTTCAAGTAAAAGTAAGATAATTTAAATGGATTTTGAGGGTTAGCCAAAGTTATTGAATATCTTGGTAGTTATAAAGAAACCCTTTAAAAATAATTTTAAGCAAACTTTTATTCGTTGTAAATCATTTTGGGGATTAAAAAAGTATATGATGGGCTTTTGGTCATTAGTAGTTCTCATACATGCTCAGCATATACTCTACTACTAAGCTACTTCCCCAGCCCTAGTCAACTGCCTCATAAAGAGGGTAGATTAAAATACTTGGAACTCTGAAATATCTATATTTTCACTACATCAATAAAAGATGAATTACAGTTAGACAAAAACAGTGGCTGAGGTGCTGAATGACTATATGGGGGATTATTCTGAGCATTCTATGTCATTGATTCTTTTCATCCTTGTACTGACTCTGGGAGGCAAGTTCTGTGTCTGTCCACACTTGGCAGCAGAGACAGCTGACACTCTGGAAGCTTGAATTAATTGTGGGGTGACATAGAATGTGGAGGGTCAGGATTCAGACACAGCACTGTCTTCAGAGAAAATGCTTTAGATAATGTGGTTTGAGAGCATCTGTCCTCTGTATGACATCTACACCCAAATAAACGCTTTGCTGCTCCTTTTGTTTAGTGAGTGATACGTGTTCATCGTGGGGCAGGCAAATAAGGATAGTTACTCATGTTCCCACCAGGAGACCATGTAAGCGGTTTTATGCTCATAGATACTTTTCTTTGCATATGTATTTGTAAATCAGATAGATTTCTACTTGGTGTCGTAATCTGTTTTTCCACTGAGAAATAATGCCAACATTGTTTGAGTCTCATCAGATACACAAATTGTACATGATAGTATTACGCGGTCCTGTTATATTTATTGAACAATTTCTGATTGCTGGCATTTAATCTGTTTGTAGTTTTTGCTTATGGATAAGGTTGTTCATAATAATTTCATAAACATTGAGTTTTGTTTTCCCCATGTTACTTGATATGGTTTGTTCTGTCAAGACTCTAACTTGAACTTCATTGCTTAGGTATGACCTTCTTTCTCTGTGGTAGCATTTTAATCAGAGCTTCTGATGGGGTTTGGGTTTTATGTTGTACTGTATATAATTCAAGGTGTCATGTATTAATGAACTTATTACACTGAACCCACAGGTGATATTACAAATATTTAACAAATATACATTAGTATATAAATTAAGAATAAATAATCGGGGTCTAGGGAGATGGTTCAGTTGGTAAAGCATTTGCTATGTAAGTGTGAGTTCATATCCCCAGCACTCATGTAAATGCCAGGTGGGCGTGGGTGGCCCATGACATTATTAATGTGTCATATTTAATAAGGCTGCATTTGGATAGGTGTGCAAGAAGCAGAGACAGAGTCACAAAAACAAAAGAGAAGAGGCACGTGGGCGCTGTTGTTGAGCTGCCTGGATTTGCGTCAGGCTCTGCCACTGTCACTGTCATGTGCAGGTTTTCTTATCTGGGAAGTGGGTAGGAGGGTAGTGTGGAACCCAAAGAAGCCAACACCCATCTGTAACAATGCCAGTCGACTGTGTCCAGTAAGAGCCCTCATGTTTATCAATAGAATTAGTATTTTCTGGTGTTTACTGGGCATTCAATGAGTTTGTGAAACTCAGGGCATTAAAAGGGGGTTCTCTATTCAGGGTTTGTCTCCAGTCCCAAATTTCTGGGCTTCCACGATCTCCCTTTCTATGGAAGTGCCTGCTGGCACCATTGATAGAGCCCTGGGAGATTCCACCCCATCCTGTCTCTTTCACCTAGTACTGTTGAGGGTGCAGCAGTCAAGGAGTGAACTGTGGGCAGGAAGCAGCAGGGGCCCACAGCCTAAGAAGGCCAGATGGGCCCCAGCACTGAGGCGTCCCTTACTCAAGGGACCTGTGGGCGCTAGAGAGGAGACCAGTTCTTGAGTCTGTGATGTACAGAGGTGGGGTTTGTACTGGCTCTTTGCATAGTTGCCACAAAGCCTAGACAGAGTTTGCAAACGGGGAAAGCAAGGCCACGCTGGGTCAGCCATGAGCTGACCACTGGTTGGTGCATGTGAGTAGTTATAGGGCAAACCCATAACCTAAAAGAAAGTCTTTCCTTCTTTTTTTTCCATCTTCAAGTCATAATCTGATTTATTACCTATAGGATTGTTAAGAGTCCAGTACAGTGGTTCTTGATAGGGATGATTTGACAATATAGGGTATTTGATGATCTGTGAAGACATTTTTGGTTGTTACAATCAGGGATAGGATAGTACTGTGACATTTACTGGGAACAAGTCAAGGGTGCTATTAAAATAGTTTTATATAATATACAAAATAGTTTTGCATAATGTACAAAACAGTTCTCTACCATAGAATTATCTGATCCTCAGTAGTACCTAGGTAGAAAAACTCCATACTGTGGTGTTGCTCTATGTCTCTTTGCTTGTTATTTTTCTGTTTGCTGTTTTGAATGAAAAAGGAAAAAATCTGCCTCTCAACTGTGATAAAGGAAAAATGGGAATGCCTATAAAGAAGGTTTCTTCATATTTTTAATACCTTCTTAACAGATGACATAATGCTTTGAGCAGTACAAAAAGAAAAATGGCAAATGGTGGTGATTTTTCTGTGTTACTCTTGGTTATCTCCACTATCCTTCCTGTCTTTGTTACTTTTCCTGTTGCTGTGATAAAATACCTTGACAAGGACAGCTTAAGGGAGAAAGTGTTTGTTTTGTTCTACAGTTCAAGAGTTCAGACCCTTATGGCATGGAAGTCCTGGCAGTGGGAGCTGGAGGCAGCTGATCACGCTGCATGCGCTGTCAGGAAGCAGAGAGTGATGAATACACACTGCTGCTTAGGTCCCTTTCTCCACTGTGTAATCCAGGATCCCAGCCAGGAAATGGTGCTAGTCATGGTCGGTAGTTTGCCCACATCAGTTAACACAGTAAGACGCCGAAAGGCATGCCCAGAACCCATCTCCCAGGTGATTCTAGAGCCTGTGAAGCTGACAGTGAACTATCAAACTTTCCGTTTTAGTCTCTTGGTTAGAATAGTTGGGAATAATTAATAATGAATTTTGAATGAATTTATAAGATTCTAAAATATGATGATTCAAAATGAAGGAAAAGGTAAAGATCATTAAGATATAATAAATGGGGCCAGCGAGGTGGTTCAGTGGATAAAGGTACTTGCCACTGAGTCTGACAATCTGAGTTTGATCTTTGAGGCTCATGTGGTTGAAGAAAGAAACTGACTCTGAGAAGTTATATTCTGACTCACATTTGCTATGGTATGCAGTCCCCCTGACCTTAATTTTTAAGAATCCCATAAATGTATCAGATTCATAAAAAGGTTCCATGACACCATATGGGAATTGCAAAATGGAATGTGTTTATTCTATTAAAGAACTTTTTCTTGTTCTTTGGAGGATCTTCATAAAATATTTAAAACAGAATGATTAAAAAGGACCTGGGCTAGGGTACGGAAGATTTTTGCTGTCCAAAACGTTTCATAAATACTGACTTTAATCCTTATCCTTTCTTGGGACTTTTTTTGTTTTGTTTTTTCTCTTCTTCTTTGATTGAGTGATTGATTTTAATGGGGCTTTTGGCTACTCTAACATTACCCCCTCTGAAGAGGTAACCCTAAAATCTTTCAAGGATTAGATACAAGCTGCCAAATACTTTCAACATTTTTGGCCTTTGGAACAGAGTATGTTACTAAGAGGCCCAAGGACATTTTGACCTTTAGCCAAGAAATTGGCTACTTTTCTTTGGGGTCTTTTTACCCTAACTCCTTAGCCAATTCCTACCTCCTATTCTTATCATGCCATCCTCTGAAGAGGTTACCCAAATTGCCAATAGGGAATAGGGATGCAGACTGCTCTGGCTTCTTCCATGCTGAACAGGGACACAGGGTGAGGCAATTGGAGTACCCCTTCAATGGGTCTATCTAAAAGATTCTCAAATTGCATAACTCTTATCTCTAAGGGGAAAAGAAAGTCCTTGAGTCATGAATAAGAGATGTGAAGAAGTAAAGGCAAGAGTAACTAGCATTACAAGTTCTAGAAAGTACTCAGAACGGGAAT
>NW_008360311.1:2541069-2541354 GCF_000622305.1 Nannospalax galili
TGTCTAGTTCCTGATTTTAATGGGAATACTTCCAGTTCTTCTCCATTTAGAATGATGTTGGCTGTGGGTTTGTTGTATATGGCTTTGATTATGCTGAGGTATGTTCCCTCCAGTCCAATTCCCTCTAGGACTTTGAACATAAATGCTTGCTGAATTTTGTCAAAGGCATTCTCTCCATCTATTGATATAACCATGTGGTTTTTGTCTTTGAATCCATTTATATGATTAATGATATTTATTGACTTGTGTATATTGAACCATCCCTGCATCTCTGGGATAAAGCCT
>NW_008360311.1:2541810-2557821 GCF_000622305.1 Nannospalax galili
ATAGTGACCTGGATCTTTTGGGTGTCTGTTGTGGTGTTTCCCCTTTCATCTCTGATTTTGTTGATTTGGATTTGCTTTCTTTCTTTCTTTTGGTTGACTGGGCTAAGGGTCTGTCTATCTTCTGTAGCTTTTTCAAAGAACCAGCTCTTAGATTCATTGATTTTTGTATTGTTTTCTTTGTTTCTATTTCATTAATTTCTGCTCTGATTTTTGTTATTTCTTCTCATCTGCAGTGTTATTTGGGCTCTTTCTAATTTTTTATGTAGGTACTTAGAGCCATAAACTTCCCTCTTAGGACTGCTTTTAAAGTGTCCCAGAGGTTGCATCATGGTGTATTATCATTTTCATTGAATTTGAGGGATTCTTTTATTTCTTTCTTAATTTCTCCTTTGACTCAATGACTGTTTAGGAGTGTGTTTCTCCATCACCACGAATTGGTGTGGTTAGTAGAGCTTTGTCTAGCATTGATTTTGAGCTTTATTGCTTTGTGGTCTGATAGAATGCATGGAATTATTTCATTTTTTTTGTGTTTGTTGAGGTTTGCCTTATGGCCCAGTATGTGGTCAATTTTTGGAAAAGTTCGATGGGGTGCTGAGTAGAAAGTGTATTCTTTGGTGCTTGGGTGGAATATTCCATAGATGTCTGTTACGTCCATGTGATGTATGGTGTCATTTAATTCAGGTGTCTCTCTGTTTATTCTTTATCCTGTTGACCTGTCTAATCTCGACAGTGGGGTATTGAAGTCCCCTACTATAACTGAGTTAGGGTTAATCTGCGTCTTAAACTCCTGTAGTGTTTTTTATATGAATTTGGGTGCACCAGAGTTTGGTGCATTATATGTTAAGGATTGTAATATCTTCTTGGTTAACTGTTCCTTTGATCAGAATGAAGTGACCCTCCTTATCTCTTCTGATTAATTTTACTTTAAAGTCTGTTTTGTCAGATATTAGAATTGCAACCCCTGCTTGTTTCTTAGTGCCATTTCCTTGGAATATTCTTTTTCATGTTTTTTTCTTAAGATAGTTAAGGTACAACCTGTCATTGAAGGTGAGATGAGTTTCTTGCAGACAGCAAAGAGATGGATTTTGTGTCTTTTAAGTGGGGAGTACAATCCATTGCTATTTAAGGTTATTGTTGAAAGATCTGTATTGATTGCTGTCCTTTTCATTGCTGTTTTTGTTTTCTGTGTAATTTTGTGTTCCCTAGATTATACCTTTATTTATTTTCTTTCATTGCCCCTGGGGTTTAGTTGTTTCTCTCTCTGCTCCCTGTATTCCTTCAAGTATTCTTTGAAGGGCTGGTTTTGTAGACATGTATTCTTTCAGGCTATATGTGTCCTGCAAGATTTTTCTTTCCCCCTCAACTATAATAGACATTTTTGCTGGCATCCATTGTCATGTAGAACTGGAAATACCTTGGACCGGCTCTTCTGGCTTTTGTAGTTTGCATTGATACGTCAGCTGTAATTCTGATTGGCTTTCCTTTATATGTGACTTGTTTTTCTTTTGCTGCTTTCAGTATTCTCTCTTTGTTCTGTACATTTAGTGTTTTTACTATGGTATATTGTGGGAAGTTTCTTTTCTGACCCTGTCTATTTGGTGTTCTATGTGCTTCCTGTATCTGTAGGGGGATGTCTTTCCTTAATTTCAGGAAATTCTCTTCTACAATCCTGTTTAAGATCTGGTCAGCACCATTAACCTGAAATTCTTCTTCCTCTATTCCTATGATCCATAGATTTGGTCTTTTCATGGTGTCCCACATCTCTTGCATATTCCATTCCTGTTATTTTTAAATTTCCATAATCTTTGCTTGAGTGGTCCAATTGTTCAACTTTATCTTCCATGTTGATGTTCTGTTTTCCATTTCATTCATTCCAGCGGTGAGGCTTTCCCCTGTAGTTTCAAGTTGGCTTGTTGAGTTTTGCACTTCCTTCTTCATTTCTGCCTGTGTTTTCTTCAGTGTTTCTATCTCCTTTGTGAATTCATTCAGAAGTTTATCCCTATCTTCTTTTAGCTCTTTGATTCCTATTTTTGTGTGTTCTTTAAATTCATTGAATTCTTTTATCATGTTTATAATTGTTACTTTGAGTTCCATGGCATGCATTATCTCTAGGTCGTTCTCATTGCACTCCTCTAGAGGACTATTGGTATTTGGTGGGTATATGTTATTCGTGTTTTGACTTTCCATTTTGTTATTCTTTTGTTATGATTTTGACATGTGAATTTCTTTTGTTGTTTATGATTCTGATATGAGAATTAAGTTGAAGTATGCTTCTGTTTGTATTATTGGGGTACCTAGATTCTTTCTTTATTGGTTATGTAAAGCTGGTTGGTACAGGGTTCAGGTTCTCTCAGGTTTAATTTGGAGGGAACTCGTGGCTTCAGATCAGCTATTCATGAGTGCCCACAGAAACCCAATTCAGGGTCCAGTCAGATACACTCAGGCTTCCTTCACCACATGGAGGGAGGATCCAAGCACTCTCAGGCAGTCCCCTGTGTTCTCAGGCCCTCTGCCAGAGGGAGGCCAGAGTGGGGCCAGAACTGGGCACTCTCTGGCAGTCTGCTGAGACCTACACCTATGGTGTTTGGAGCCCACCCTCTTAGGCTGTGTGCTAGGATCTGAGCCTTAGCCTACTAAAGCCAGATATGCCTTGGGGCCTTGGGAGGGTCTTCAGAAAATCCTAGGTAGGGGGATGAGTATGGCGTAGTTACACAAAGCTCACTACCACATGGAGCCAGGATCCAGGGACTCTCAGGTGGTCCCCTGTGTTCTCAGGCCCTCTGCCAGAGGGAGGCCAGAGGGGGGCCAGAACTCTGCACTCTGGTGGTTTCAGTAAAAGTCTTTCATAGGGAAGGGTATTGGGAGTCACTGTAGGATGGGAGGTGACAATCACAGCACATAAATCTTAATGCTTATACTGTATTGAAAGATGCTGGGCAAACACTTGGTGAAAAAAACAAGGTGTAGAACAAGTTTACTCATCACTTTTCTTCAGGAAAGGAGAAATGTATTTGTATTTGCTCATATTAAAAAGCTACAAGAACCAAAACCTCTAGCATATAGTTACCTGCGAGGAAGGGAGGAGATAGGGTGGAGGCTGTGCACAAGTTCCTAGCACCCTGGGTCTGGTGAGACCAACACTGACATGTGAGGCAAAGAAACTATTATAGGCAACAAGGTACAAAGTGTATGAAAGCTGTCCAGGAGGGCGCTGGTTCTTCTCAGCACTAGCTGAACACCACACCTTCCCTAAGCACTCATTCTGGGTTTTGTACCCTGGTGCTGCAGGGATGGTTGAACCAAGCACTCTCCATAGGCCATACTCTTCTAGAGCAGGGATGCCATAGCCCAAGTTGTTCTGAACAGTCTTCATCAGGTGAGACATTCACTGTAGGTGGTCAAGGACTGGTCCAGCCATAGCAAACCATGGTACAGGAAAGGCAGGAAATGTCAAGACACCCTTGAGATGGCTGCATAGACCCTCAAGCGGGTGAGTCTGCACTGGAGATAGGACCCTCCCATAGCCTCCCTCCCCCCACCAGAGCTCTTATACTCTGATAGTCTTGCTACTGTCCACTGTGTTGACAGCACCCCAGCCAATCCCTACTACTTGCCCTCCTGGTGAATCTAGTCAGCCTATCTAGAGGTCTTTGTTTTAGGAGGGTCAGCTGTTCCTCATCTAGCAGCAATCAGTTGTCAATATTCCTTTAGATGAGACTGGGGTCTGCTGTTCATTTTCCCAGTTCTATGCTGGGTTACTGTCTGGGAGTCCCTTTGGCCACCCTGGCCAAAAGAAGGTATCTCCTATCTGGCATTGTTGCTTGTTATGTAGCCTTTAGCTATGCATAAGGACTCTTAAGAAATTATATTGACCCCTTTAATCTTTGGTTATACTTTCCTTTTGGGTGTTTAAGGCCATACAGTTGGCCCAGATAAAACAATTTATTTTTACTCTTAAGGTCATTTGAGGATCTGTTCCCCAGGGGTCACATGGGCTTGGGAGGAGCCCCTGGCTCCTTTCTTTTACCAGTTCCTCCTATGTGGAGTTAGGAGTTAGGAAGTCGTAGCCATATTGGTGGTATTTAAACCAATTACAAAAGTTTCTAACATGGTGGAAACTTTGCAAGTTAATTTCATCAGTGTAAATTAGTCCACATAATATTTCCCTAATGAATTATAAAACCTTGTCAAACCCAAATCTGTTTACTCAGAACAGTACTAAATGCATAGTAAATGATTTCTTCAAATTAATTAAATTTTTGTAAAAAATATATGAGATACTTTGAATGTAGTTAATTGGGAGTTCATTTACTTCAGACCCTCCTTACTTTTCAAATTAATAGATTTAAGTTTTTATATGTCTAGTATACTCGAAGGAAGGTGTGTTTCTCTCATTTCTTTTTTTTCTTATTTATGTAAAATATAGTTTAAAACCAGAATAATACTGCCAACATTTCTGAAGGACTGCTCTATCCTATGAGGTGAAGACTTTGAAAAAACCTTCCTGTGACCACTGTTTGTCAAGTGACAATAAATTTATATTATAAACAAGAAGAAGTGAGAAGAAAGGAATCTGGTCAATGCACACTGATACTGCGTCAACACATCACACTGAACCCCATCAATACATGTTCATCACAAAATAATTTTAAATTTTATTTTTATTTTATTGTGTATGTATATGTACATGACTATGGTCATGTCTTGATGTGCATGTGAAAGTCAGAGGGCAACTTTTGGGAGTCATCTCCTTTCACTGTGGGTTCTAGGTATTGAACCCAGGTCATCAGGCTTGCAGGACAATCACTCTTACCTGCTGAACCATCTCACTGGCCTGAAAATAAAATACATCTTTTTTTCTTTGTGGCTTTTGGCTTTAATTTTTTAAATTTATTTTTATTTTATGTGTATGAATGTTTTGCCTGCATGTATGTAAGTGCACCATGTGTGTGCAGTGCCTGTGAAAGTCAGAAAAGGGTGTTAGATCCCTTGAAACGCTTGAAACGTGCTACCAACAGATGGTTGTGAGCTGCCATTTGGATGCTGGGATCTAAACCTTGATGTGTCATCTGCAAGAGCAGCCAGTGAGCCATCTCCTCAGTCTCTAAAATATAAATATAAATATATATATTTTGTCTTTTTGAGAAGGGTCTCCCTGTAGCCCCAGCTGGTTTAGAACTCTCTATGTAGACCAGGCTGGCCTCGAACTCACAGAGATCTGCCTGCCTCTGCTTCCCAAATGCTGGGATTAAAGGAGTGTGCCACCACGTCCAGCTCCTAAAATACATTTTTAAACAATACTAATGAACATAGATATATCCATATGGAAAATGGGTAAAAGGATAAGATAGAATTACTTTCATGAGTCATTTATGAACATACTTTTAAAAAATAAAAATGGTTTTGTGATACACAAAAAATCACATTAAAAGTTAACAGGAAAGTTTCACTGGTTGAGGTAGCGTTTGGAACCCACCTCTTTAAGCACAGGCCTCCTGAAGGTAGCATACAGGTGTAGAGTGCTACCTATTTCTTAATTGCACTGTGGGTGGAACACTTTCTAGAAGACTTCAAATCTTCCAGGTCTTTAGGAAATTTTATTTTCATTGATTCTTAAATGTTGTATAAATTTTAAGCTATGCTATTTTGTCCTAGAGAAATTTATTTTTGTCTTGTTTGTGTAGTACAAAGAAAATTACCTGGTTTGTCTTAAAATTGCTTGGTTATGTCTACTGAACCGAGGTCCTTGTGAATGCTAGATAAGCGCTCCACCACTGACCTCTCTTGGCTCTTCATTGTGAATGTATCTTGAACAAATTTCACAGAGCATTTTTGAAAGCAGCTGTCCTGGTGGAGTGTTGTTATCCCTAGTTGGAGCTCTCCTGTCCATGTGCACTCACTCCCTGTTCTATCTTTAACCTCTGGAGCCATAGACCTGTCCACAGTTTGCCAGGTGGGGACATTCCATGTGGTGGGGGTCATTAATATGAAGCCTTGGCATCTGCTGCCTTGACTAGCACAGTGTCCTTGAGGCCAGTTCTGGGTGAGGCAGTTTGTCCTTCCTGTTTCTGAGCGGTACTCCATTGGCTATGATGACCACATGTTCTGTTCACTCACTGCTACGTCTCATTTCTTTTATTGTTACAGATGGGCTGTGGACTTTCACATGCAGATCTTCATGGGGTCTCCAGTCTTTTTATTCTAGTGAGGTCTTTGTGCCTAGTGAGGGTACATGTAGTCCTGACATCTGTTAAGTGATGTCATCACCCCCACTCTGCAGATGAGGAAACTAAAACAATCTCAGTATACAGCAGGCAAGTGGTGGGCCCCGTGTAGAAAGAATAATTCTTATTTGATATTAATGGGACTTCATACTGCTTTGCTTAGGGAAGGGATGAGTCCAGTTCATGTAGAATACCACAATGTAGTCCTCTTATTCCAGAGTTGAGGTGTGCATTGCTTTATCCTGGGGTTGCTTATGCTTGGAAAAGTTTGTGAGATGAATACAGATGGCAGGCGCTCTGCCTATTTGTCTGTTTTCCTTTCATTGGTCAAAGAATGTGGCACATGGAAAGGCATCCAGTGCGTGTTTATTGAATTAAATTTGGGGCTTTCCCCTTTAACCCTTTAACTATAGTTTCTTCCTGTGTTACCACTCATCCTTTCCCTTCCCCAGTTTAAGAATTGAATGTAGATCATATATTCAGTGTATTTCTGACGAGGCTTCCTGAGGCTTGCAGATATGGTAAGGTACTGTGACGGGCACATAGAGGTCAACCGTGGCTCAAGAACTGGGAGCTAGAATTGCACATTATGCAAATACAAACAACAGAGGTGCCCACTCTGTCCAGCTTGGCCTAGTGGCCGTAGCTCCCAATGGGGGAGGCCTGCAGTGTGCTTGTGTTACCAGAAGCCACACAGTCAGTTGTATTGGTGCTGCTGACTGCTAGCTTCAAGTGTGTGGCAGCTGCCAGACTACTCCATTTATAAACCCCTTTCCACATTCTCAGGAGTAAACAGTCTCTGAGTTGCTACTTAGGAAACTGAATATCCTAGTCCCCAAGGCCCCCTTGGCTTTACCATTTACTGATGATTCTTCCATACATAAATTGCCACTTTTTATTTAGTCAGTGCTCGTTGACTTGAAATTTAGTGCTACCTGTCATATTGCTGTTGATTCATGTCCTCAAGTTGTCTCACAGCTGGCTATTAGCAGTTTGTTTGGGCTGACCCCACTTATCCTTGATATAGCCTCATCATGTTTGGAGTACTTCCCCACTTTACCTTTTTTGGCAGAAAAATGTTTTCTCATCAAAAATTTGAGTTTCCTTATGGAGCCCAAGAATCAGCTCTTCTTTTCAAGATGGTGGTAGTTTTCTGAGATGACTGGTTCCTGCATATCACCTCGGGGTGTGCCCATTGCTGCTGGCACGTTGCTTCTGGGCTTCTTGAGTGAGCACTGCTCAAAGGGATGATTCAGTTCATTTAGAGCGCCCCAGTTCAAACCCAGGACCACAGAATTAGTTCCTCATTCTGTGTTCATGTTTCTTTTCACCCACAGAACCATGACTCTCCTAAAAATTTATGTATTTATTGATCTTTCTCAATTCTGCAATTCTAAATACTTTGGGAATTGTTACATAAGGATCAGTTGTTACCTAAAAAGTTCCTAAGTTACCTAAATTAAGGCTACCAAGAATGCTCAGCTGGGAAAAATACTTGTCTCAAAGGCTGACAGCCTGAATTTAGTCCCCAGAACCCATATGAGGGTGGAGGGAGAGAACCAACTTCACAAAGTTGTGCTCTAATTTACACACACACACACACACATACACACACACACAATTTTTTAAAAAATCTAAAGCTACCTAAGTTAAAGCCACACGTGATGATATTATCTCAGCACTTACAGCCTGAGGCAGAAGGATTGCAAGTTCAAGGCCAGCCTGGGCTACCTACTGAGCTGTGTCAATCTTTCTTTCTTAAAAAGTATATAAATTAGGGGCTGGAGAGATGGTTCAGTGGTTAAGAACACTGTTCTTACCGAAGTCCCAGTTCGAATCCCAGAACTGACAGCCTCATCTGTCCTCCACAGGTATTGCACAACATGGGCGCACTTACCTACATGCAGGAAATATGCACACATAAAATAAAAATAATAAATAAAATTTTTTTAAAGTATATAAATTATTTTTTTTGTTCTTTCACTGTGCTTAGTTACATTTACTATTAATATAATTCAGTCTGTATTTTCATTCTCTCTGTGTTGGGTTTAGTTTTTTTTTTTAATAAGTCATTTTTTTATTTGTTTATTTTTTATTTTTTTGGTGTGTGTATATCATACAGAACATCCCACACAATCTTATTCATCTATATACCCACTTCCCAAATGACACCCTCCCATAGCCCCCCCCATTGGAGCCCATGTACTCTGTCATCCCTGTTACTGTGCACTGTGTTGTCAGCAGCCCCCCCAGCCATTCCCCCAGTGCTTGTCCATCTGCTGAATCTAGTCAGCCTATCTAGAGATCCTTCCTTTAGGAAGATCAGCTCTTCCTCATCTAGCAGCAATCACTTGTCAATATTCCTTTAGATAAGATTGGCATCTGCTGTTCATTTTCCCAGTTCTATGCTGGATTACTGTCTGGGAGTCTCTTGGGCCACCCTGGCCAACAACTCAAAGGTATCTCCTGTCTGGCATTGTTTCTTGTTATGGAGTGTTTAGCTATACATAGGGACTCTTTAAAAAATTATATTGACCCCTCTAATCTTTGGTTATACGTTCCTTTGGGGTGTTTAAGACCCTATAATTGGCCCAGATAAACCAATTTATTTTTACTCTTGAGGTCATTAGAGGGTCTGTTCCTCAGGGAGTCACATGGGTTTGGGAGGAGCCCCTGGCTCCTTTCTTTTACCAGTTCCATCTATGTGAAGATAAGTCAAAGGTCCTGCTCGACCATGGCTGGCTTCACTTGGAAGCATGAATGAGATGTTTCCTCTGTGTTGACCCTCCTCTTTGTAGACTGGACACTGGTTCACATCCATCTGGTGGGATATCCACAGCCTCCTTGATCAAGAGGACAGGTGAGTCACCACAGTTACAGGACATTTGGAGAGATGCTCATAGTCCCCTGGAACTTAGTCAACCTAGGAAGTACAGGAGCAAAAACTGTCCTTTATGTCCCTCTGATCAAATTAGTATAGGCCTCAAAGTATGGCTGTTAAACATCCAATAAGGTTAGTTCCACCAGTCTGGTACTTTTAATTACCATGTGCCATGTAGATAAAGCTTGGGTAAAGACTAGATGTTCTCAGATAAACCTTGACTAGACATATATTCTCTGATCTAGTTGTATGTATAATTTGTCAGTAGGTTGTTGTACTACTATGGTTCCCTCTGTTTTTTTTTTTTTTTTACAAACCAGCCAGGCATTATTTATCTCTCGCATTGTCTAACCCTTCTACCATGGTTTCCCCATTTAAGGTGCCCCCATTTTTCCCATTTCTCCCTACAAAAACCCTTCTCCTATGGTCCCACCTCTCTTGAGCTCCTTCTTTCCCTTTATCCCCTAGGTTCCTTGCATAACCTTCCCTCCTCCCTACCCTTAAACTAACACAATTTTTATCCATATCTCCCTTATTAAGGCCTGTTTCCTACTGTTCTTCTCTTTCAGGTTCTTTTCCTTTACCTCCCTGGTTCCTTTTCATTATCCTGGTTCCTGTAGTTATGTCTGGATACATACTCACTTACAAGGATCTGGTGCTAGGATCCACATATGAGGGAGAACATATGTTGGGTGTTGTTTTTTTTTTTTCTGAGTTTTGTTACTTCACTTAGTGTAACAGTTTCTAGTTCCATCCATTTTCCTGCAAATTTCATTATTTCATCTTTCGTTACTGCTGACTAGAACTCAATTCTCATCAGTTGAAGGGCACTTAGGTTGCTTCCATCTCTTAGCTATTCTGAAAAGAGGAGCAACAAACATGGTTGTACAGTGTCTCTACAATAGGATGAGTCCTTTGGGTATATGCCAAGGAGTGGTATAACTGGGTCATATAGTAGGTTCATTTTTAGTTTTTTAAGAGTTCACACTGTTTTCCCTAGGGGTTGCACAAGTTTGCAGTCCCATCAGCAGTGAATGAGCGTTCCCCTTTCTCCACATCCTCGCCAGCATTTGGTATCATTTGTTCTCTTGATCCTAGCCACTCTGATTGGGGTAAGGTGATTCCTTAGGGTGGTTTTAATTCACATTTCCCTAATTACTAACAATGCTGAACATATTTTGAGATGTTTCTTAGCCATCTTTATTTCTTCCTTTGAAAACTGTTTACATCTTTAGCTGATCTTTTAAATGGTCATTTGGTTACTCACTTCTTTGTTTTTTTAGTTCACCATATATTCTAGATGTTAAACCTCTGTCAGATGTGTCACTGGTGAAGATTTTCTCCCATTCTATGGGTTTTCTCTGCACATCCTTGGTTGTGTCTTTTGATGTACAGAGCCTTTTAGTTTAATGAGGTCCCATTTGTTGATTCTTGACCTTGTTTCCTGTCTAATTGACATCCGGTTTAGAAAATTGGTAAAGCATAGTTTCTAAAATATTTTATTTATTATTTTTATTTTATGTGTATGAGTGTATTGCCTGCATGTAAGTAAGTGCACCCTTAAGTAAGTAAGTGCACCCTTGTCATGCAATGCCCATGGAGAACACAAGAAGACGTCAGATCCCCTGGAACTGGAGCTAGGGACAGTTGTTAACCTCCATGTGGGTGCTGGAATTTGAACCTGGGTCTTCTGTGAGAACAACTGAGGAGCCATCTCTCCAGCCCCAAAGCACAGTTTTTTATTTACTCTGAATATAAGGACACTGCCCTTCAGAACCTGTGTCTGCACACATGCCTATCTGGCTTTGCCATCATGGACTCTCCTGGCTGGTAGTGACTTTTTACATATGCCAAGCATGCTTTTGGCAGAGTTCAAACATGGCAGTGGTCTCCAACATTTTCCCTTCATCCTGATTTGCCCACAAAATGGGATAATCAATTATTCTTGTTTGATGGCTGTATTCCTACTTCCCCATATCTTGACAATGGAATACACCACACATGCTGGGGTTTTTTGTGACTCTTTGAGGTTAGAGAATCATCCCTCAGATCATATAGAATCTGTACACATTCTGACATGTCTGTTCCTCTGTGGGCATTTTATTGGGGCATGTATTCACAACAGGTCACAGTACTATTTGGGGGAATATAGGCTATCCTTACAGTGTTGTATTTTTAGTAGGATGTCCAGTGGACTTAAAGCTGGAATGAGACGGGCATAGCTCTCCCTCTCCTCATCTCGTCTCCAAAATGTTAACAGGCACAGCCTGGATCATACCTCTTCTGGGTGTTTTTGTAAGAGAGCCTGTCTTAATTTCTTCCCCTGTTTCTGTGATGAAATACTCTGATAAAAGTAACTCAAGGGCAAAAGCTTGTTTTGGCTCACAGTTTAGGTACAGTCCATCGTGGTGGTACAGTCCTTCTGGCAGGAGCTTGCCGTATCTGGTCACATTAAACATACAATCAAGAAACAGAGCTATGAATGTGTACCTGCTATGCCCGGTTCCCTTGTTCTATGTGTGCAGCCCAGGATCCCTGCCAGGGAAAGGTGCCACGCACAGTGGGTGGGCTGTCTCATCCCAGTTATTCCAATCATGATGATAATCCTGCACAGGCATGCCTGCCGCAGGCCTGATTTTCAAGCCATTCTAGATTCTATAAAGTTGACAACACTAACCATCACAGAGCCTAAGCTAGTTTTAGTATGCTGTGTGATCCCACAGCTGTGCTCCCACTGTAGTTATTCATAAAACACATAAGTTATTGTGAAGTTGCTCTCCCATGGTGCTGTGGAACACAGGCATTACCCCATTCTCACGGTGTTCCCAACCTACCCCAACCCTGTCCTGATAATCATGATAGTGTAAATAGTCCTCATCCTCGTCTGCCTGCCAGTCTTGTAAGTTTCAGGGACACTCAAAAATGTGTCAGTTACTCAAATCAGACCAGACTATTCCTCTCTGTGATTTCTATTTCCAATTGTTCTCTGTCTGGTTCTGCCACTGAAGACATGTTGTCGGCCCCTTCTGAACTGTGTTAATTGGCCGTTACTGCTGTGGCCTAGCAGTCAGTTCTTTTACCAGGAAAAGAAAGACTTCTGGTTGTGCATTACACTTCCTTTGGGGACTCCTCTTTCAGAGTTCTGAGCTCTGAGGGGGTAATGGTTCCTAATGGTTCTTTCAGTTCACGTGCAGCATGTTTTCTCCTGAGGTGTATGTACATTACTCGCCTAGTTTGTAGGATGGAATTATTTCTGCCATCCTCTTGTACCTGGGGTGGCCACTTTCCCTGACCTCAAGTCCTCCAGTCTGGACTGTGGTACCTCTGTCCTTGTCCTTTAATGTGAAGTCAAGTTTCCTTTTGCTGGTCAAATGAGGCAATATCATCTAAGGCTCAGTCCAGTGCTCATAGTCTAAAATCCTACATTCCTAAGTAGGATTTTTGTTTTTGTTTTTGTTTTGTTTTGTTTTTGAGACAGGGTCTCCCTATAGCCCCAGATCTCCTGGATTCACTATGGAGACCAAGCTGGCCTTGAACTCACAGAGTTCCTCCTGCCTCTGCCTCCTGAGTGTTGGTATTAAAGGCATGCACCACCACGCCCAGCCCTAAGTAGGATTTTTAAAGTTCATTTTATCACTGGTATAATTTCTAACAAAACACATAATGTTAATTGTACAAGAATTAGCTGGAGGTTGACGGAAAAGTGTGTGCCTTGGCTTGTAGAAGGTATGATCTCTAGCACTGCAAAAAAAAAAAAAATGAAGAGCCTTTTCTGAGCCCAGTGTTGCACACTTCTAATCCCAGCATTGGAGGCTGAGTCAGGAGGGTCAGTAGTTCAAGGCCGGCCTGGGATACAGAGTGAATGAATCTTTATCCAAAATATAACTAAATACATAAACTAGGTATGCAATTTATAGTCTGTAATCTTTTTCAGTTATTTTGTTTTAAGTATTCTAAAAGTTAATTTTCTCTGCCAAAAATGATGTGAAAATAACTATGTCTTTTGAACTTTGGTGCTATACTACAAGTCCATATAAGTGGAAGAAGAAAATTCTTAGCTAATAACTTAATTTTAAAGAGCTTTCAAATGTTATTTATTTGTAGTTGTGGGCAAGAAGTATGGAAGTTTAGGGGCTGGGATAATAGCCCAGTGTACGGTAAGGTGCTTGAAGACCAGAATCCACCTAACACAGTTGGGCACGGTGGCACACACTTGTAATTCCATTGCTGGGGCGATGGAAACAGCTGGCTCCCTAGGACCTGCCAGCCAGCCACTGTAGCCTAAGTGGCCATTGTAGCCTAATTAACAAGTTCCAGGCCAGTGGGAGGTACTGCCTCAAAAATTAAAAATGGTGACCATATGCAAGGAATGACATCCAAGATCATGCTATACTTCTACATGCACACACACGTGCACCTGTTCACATATGAACATGTATGCACACTCAGAAATGTGGAAATTTAGCCAGGCATGGTGGCGCATGCCTGTAGTCCCAGCACTTGGGAGGCAGATGCAGGCAGATCGCTGTGAGTTCCAGGCCAGCCTGGTCTACATAGTGAGTTCTAGGCCAGCTGGGGCTACAGGGAAACCTTGTCTCAAAAAAAAAAAAAAGAAATGTGGAAATTTAAAGAACAGAAACTCCTTTTAAAGAAAGGGAAGCTGGTGTTGTGTGCAGGATCCATATTGTCATTGCCACATCTGCTTGGCTTCCTTTTCTGGGCCAGGCTTCTTACTGCTGCTGTGGTGGTTTTGAGTGTCTGTATAAGTTTTTCTAGCTTTACATGGTAGTTGAATTATTATAAAATTTGTTTCCCTACTTTCTTCAGGATACTTGCTTAGCACATTTTGCCAACAGTGTTATTTGTAAGATCCTAATTCAATTTAAGTCCTAATTGATGATGATATCTTTGATGTATCTATTCTGTCATTTGAATACTTAGGTTTTCTTTCTCAAAAAAAAGAAAAAAAAAAAAACAAGAAAGACTATGTGTCCCTGAACTAGATTCTCTGTCTTCACTTAAATGGCCTTCTGTACCTTCATTGTATCTCCCAAAGACCTGCCAGTTCAGTCTTTCTTCGATTCAATCTTTTTTCATTATCTCAGATACCAGTGAATCCTCCGTCTCTATCCCATTGATTTCTACATTTCTATTCCTGCACCTTGACATTAATGGATCGTCGTCATTGAGGATATTATGTTTGGTATGCCTGTAATAGTGAGGACTAAAACAAAATTTTATAGTTGAGTTCAGTTGCATGAACAATGATGTTGCTTGTTTCTTTAAATGACTAGTTAAATTTGAAGCTTCTGGAAAGAATTATCAAAATATGTACAGTTCACCTTGCTTCTGAGAGTTTTAAATCCAGAGACTAGTCAATTTTGTGTCATCTCAGTTTTTGATAAACATGTATATTTTAGTAGCCTCAACCATAAATCTTTATAGACTGTGGCTCAGTTGTCTTTCTTAATCTTTTAAAAGTCCACGTCCACGGTGAACTGGGTAGAGCTCTAGTATGGGCAAGATGTCTGTCCTGCTTCCTGTTGGCAGCTCAGCCTTTCAGGACCTCGGCTTCCTTGCTGGGCTCAAAGTTTTCGAGACCTGAACCATTTCTAGATTGACAGCAGTGTTAGGAAGATGGTAGTAGGACGTTCATAGTGAGGGAATTTAAATGAAAACAACCCTAGTGGCATAAAACCATAGTCTGAATGTAAGCGTAAAGAGAAATACCAGTTCTCAATATGACACACACTTTTGATTTGTAGTTTTATGTGCACTTTGGTTGTTTCAAAACTTGGTGTAAACTAGCATTACATTGTAAGCTTTGCTATTTGACTCTTATTCTGCTTGGTCTTGTTCACTATTTGGAATTAATTTTCTAAGACTACTGTAGTTGCCTTCTTTGTTTTTTTTTTTCAATTATCTCTATTTTTTATTAGTATAAAGGTTTAGTCTGTAGCAGCTTTACATTTTTGGTAAAATATGGCAGAAAGTATCCATTTGTCACATGGAAAGAGAAATGAGATAAACCTCATTCATGTTCAGGTTTTACCCTGACTTCTTAGCAGCAGCTTTGACTTAGAGCTGCAAGCCTGAGGACACTGGTTTGAATTATTCATGGCTGTCTGGTGTGCTGCATTAGCCTGCTGGATGGGTAATGTAAACATGCTCTGAATTTTAAATACATGCCAGCATATGAGTGGCAGGTTAAAAATAGAACCAATAACCAAGTGCGTGTTTGGAAATTTGGTTTTTACAGTGTAAAACTATGTAGGGCTGATCTCTGAAAATGGTTGACTGCCAGTGTGATGGCTTGTTTTGTATTCCACAGATCCGAAAGATGCCATTGATAAGTGTGCTAGGTCAGTGGTGGTTTTTTTTTTTCTAATTTGTTGAACTTCTGGAAAAAAATAGAAGCATAATAGTATGTGAATGGATAAGGATTACCTTTCACAGGCTATCAGCTGATTTCTCAGGCACTCTGTCTCTCACATATTTTTTTTATTTTTAGTGTTTTTTTTTTAATAAAAATTTCTTTTTCAATTAGAAGAAGCATTTCATTACAACAACATTAACCTATTCAATAACATTTTTCTGAGCTAGGGTACATCTCTTTCAAAATTGGCTGTACATTTCTAGGTTTACAGATGAATTATTACCCTTATATAATCTTTTACTCATTATAAACTCTATAAGACATAAAATTAAATGAGGTTCCAACGTTTAAAAAAGATCTCCACTTCGTTGTCAAAACACACAGTTTCATACAGAAAAATTCATTCCAAGGCAATTGACATTGAGACATTTTCACATACATTTCTAATCTCTATATACATGACTATCACTGGTCACAGTCGCCCACCTTCTGAGCTCCTCGGCATCTGAGCATGAATACAAACTCGTCAG
>NW_008360311.1:2560727-2574039 GCF_000622305.1 Nannospalax galili
AAAGAGAAGTGGGGATAGTGGGCAGCCTTGTCTGGTTCCTGATTTCAGTAGAAACACTTCCAGTTTTTCTCCAATTAGAATGATGTTGGCTGTGGGTTTGTTATATATGGCTTTAATTATGTTGAGGTATGTTCCCTCCAGTCCAATTCCCTCTAGGACTTTAAACATAAAAGCATGTTGAATT
This sequence comes from Nannospalax galili, assembly GCF_000622305.1. NCBI lineage: Eukaryota > Metazoa > Chordata > Mammalia > Rodentia > Spalacidae > Nannospalax > Nannospalax galili. The sequence goes on from NW_008360311.1 coordinate 2,560,912, forward strand.
TTGTCAAAGGTCTTCTCTGCATCAATTGAGATGACCAGTTGATTCTTGTCGTTGAGCCCATTTATGTGATTTATGACGTTTATTGACTTACGTATATTGAACCATCCCTGCATCTCTCACATATTTTTAAGTCTGTAAGCAGTGAGTTTCTGATGCTCTTCACACCACCCTCTCATCAATACATCCTTTCTATTCTACAATTGCAATGATCAGGTGACATTACAGACTACAAGCGGGAACCAACATCTGGCCTCGTAAAATCCGTGCCTTTCACTCCCATTTTAAAGTGTGGAAAATGAACACTTCTGTGCACAGTCCTTATCTTTAGTACATTTTAATTATAATTCTAGCTACACATTGTCCTTAAAGTTCTTTAATTATTAAATAGTAGCTAGTTCTAGTATTTAATATTAAGCCTTACAGTTTTTATGGTTTATGTGCTAAGTGTTATGTGTGTGTGTGTATTTGTGGTTTAGTAAATTTGACCTATTTTTCTTATGAATAGATAGTACTCATTGATTTATAAGTGCTCATGATACTACTACATGTTGTATGTAATACATATTTATTTTCTTTAATATCTTGTTTTTTGAGAAAGGGTCTGTCCTAGTTTGCTCTCTGTTGCTGTGACAAAACACTAACCAAAACCAACTTGGGGAGGAAATGGTTTATTTCCTCTTACAACTCCCAGGTCACAGTCCATCATGGAGGGAAGTCAGGGCAGGAACCTGGAGGCAGAAACTGAAATAGAGACCACAGCTTCCAGGCTTGCTCCCTCTGGCTTGTTCAGTTACCTTCCTTCTACAGCCTGGGCCCACCTGCCTGGGTATGGTACTGCCCACAGTGGGCTGGGCCTTCCTGCATCTATTACCAATTAGGAAAATGCCTCACAGACGTGGCCACAGGCCAGTCAGATGAAGGAAGTTCCTCAGCTGAGGTTGCCTCTTCCCAGGTATCTCTAGTTTGGTTCTAGTTGACAAAAACTAAGCAGCACAGGGTCCCTGCATATGTCCCAGGTTGGCCTAGGATTTGCTTCGTAGTCTGGAACCGTTGAACTTCCTACCTCTACCTCCCAAGTGCTGGGCTAGCCCTGTGCCACCACATTTGGCTTCTAGCATTCCCATGGTTTCAACTCTTGTTTGTACATTGATCTAGCATTGATCTCTTTTACTTTAAGGTCTTACATGGACATCTAGTTGTCTTTTCCAAATTGTTTGCTTTATCACTAAATTATTTGCTGAACAACCTCATTTTTAATTATTGATTTGAAATACTATTTTTGTTATGTGCTGAATTCTTTTTTGAGCCTGTTTATTTTTTAAACTGTGTTCTAACTAATTTCTCTGTTAGTTGTCTAATATTATAGCATTTTGGTGGTTTTGTGGTTATTTTTATACATTAATTCTTACAGATGAATTTTTAAACAGTTTGATGCAGTTTTGATGCTATCACAGTGAGCTTTCATGGAGTGTTTCTTACCTACCTTGTGGTGCTGGCCTTTATGACCAGTGTGATACTCAATAATGCTTCTTCAAAACATCTTTTTATTTAAAAAAATCTTATTTCAGAATTTCATACAATGTATCTTGATCATTTTCATACCCACAGCTCCCCTTAAGTCTGCTCAAGTCGACCCCACCTCCCAATCTTTCCTTATTCCATGTCCCCTTTTAGAGAAAAAAAACCCTCTGGGCCCCATTTGTGTTGCCCACATTCTCCTGAGTGTGATGCTGTCCACCAGAATATGGTCAACCTATCTGGGGCCACACACTTAAAGAAAACTGACTTTCCCTCCCCTAGAAGTCATCAACAGTCCATAGCTCTTGAGTTGGAGGTCAGGACTTGTATAAACTCCTCCCTCCTCCACACTTAAATGACTACTTGATCTTCTGTGGGCAACCACAGCTGCTGTGGATCCATGAGTGCAGTGGTCCTGTCACATCAGAAGATACTGTTTCTCTCTGGCTCTTAATCTTTCCATTCTCTCTTCTGTGCTGGTCCCTGAACCATGAGGGGATGGTTTAATATAGATGTCCCATTTGTGGCTGAGCACTCCATTGACAATCATTCTCAGTACCAGTTGTGAGTTTCTGTGTTAACAACTGTGCAAAGAAACATCTCTGATGAGGCCTGAGAGCAGCACCTGTCTGTCGGGAGAGAGACACTAATTAAGAGGGCAGCTTTATACTATGTCCATTTAGCAGAATAACAGTAGGTTCACCTCTGGAGTCTGTGAGCTCCCCGAACATGGGTCCTTGGCCAGATTTACAGTACCAGACATGCATTTCCTCATGTCACATGAGCCTTAGGTCCAATCAGGAAGCAGTTGGTTACCCCCATAACATTTGTGCCACCACTTCACCTATGTGCGTATCTTGCCACGTTAGTCATTGTAGTTCAGTCAGCTGAGTACGACTGTTGATGACTTTTCACCCCAGCAGACTGCATAGCGCCTTTCAGTGCTGTGAAAGCTGGCCAGCAGGAAGGGGGCTTACTGGGCAGCACTTGATTCTCCATGTCCTGTGACCAGGGTGTGTGGTGTCTCCTGGCAGTAGGCGCTTACCATCCAGCCCTCTCTTTATTCTGGTCATCTCTGCCTTGCATCTTGGCAGCCCAGGAACTTTTCTATCTTGTGTGTTCCTCACTTTGTCTCAGCTGGGATTCAGCAGTTGCAATTCCTACATGAAGCCCACTTGGTGTTTTATTGTGCTACTAGATTTCTTCCTCTCCGTGAGGGAGAAACGCTCCAAACATGCTTAGGTTTCCCTGCCTGGACGGTACCCGTCCTCTGATCTTCTACCTTTTGTTTTCGGTATGTTTGCTTTTTAAAATTCTATCTAAGGGGCTGGAGACATGGCTCAGCGGTTAAGAGCACTGGTTGTTCTGGCAGAGCCCCGGGTTCGAATCCCAGGACCCACATGGCAGCTAACAGCTGTCTGTAACTCCAGTCCCAGGGGATCCAACAGCCTCTTCTGTCCTCCGCGGGCATTGCTCGACATGGGTGCACTGACTTACATGCAGGCAATACACGCATACACATTAAAAAAAATTTTTAAAAATAAAAAAATTCTATCTAATTGTGATACAGTGTCTCTGTAATCCTTAGTTACTCTGAACTGTCTTCTAGTCCCTTACGTGTTCTATTTAAAGACTAGTTTGACATATGCCTCCATGTCTTCACTATCCATTCTCCCCAAATCTCTTGAAAACTAGATTTTAGAGCTCTTTAATGAGAAAATTTTAATTGTTTATTTTGATAAAATGTACCTGACATAAATTAACCTCATGTAAGCAGAATCATATGCTGCCTGCCCCTTTGTGTCTAAGTCAAATAAACTGAATGTTTTCAAGGTTTGCCCAAGTTAACAGCATGTACCAGAATTTCATTATTTTCTACAAATCTCTTTGTAAACTTCAAAAAATTTTTGTATTTTATGGTTTTGCCTGCATGTATGAAATTGTATCCATTCATGCAATGCCCAAAGAGGCCAATAAAGGATGTTGAATCCCTTGGAACCAGAATTAAGTACGGTTGTTAGCTGCCGTGTGGGTGCCAGGAATCGAACCTTGGTCCTCAGCAAGAACAGCCAGTGCTCTTAACCTCCGAGCCATCTCTCCAGCCCAGGAATTTCATTGTTTTCTAATTTTTTTATTTTAATTGTGATAAAATATACAAAACATGAAATTTGCCCATTCACAGTATTCTACAACTATCACCACCATCCATTTCCAGAACTCTCGTCATCCACGAGAGTCTTTGCCCCTAAAGCACAATTTTTAGTGCTCTCCTTAGCTCAGTGCCTGTAGCTACTGTGCAACTTTCTGACCGAATTTGCCTAGAATACAGAGTGCATCTAAGTGGAATCATTCAGTGTGTGTCCTGATATGTCTGGACATTCAGTATGTCTCCTGTTGTGTCTCCTCTAATTAAGCTTTTGTATCATGATATGTATTTTCTAATGCAGCATTTTTATTTCTTTAGTTTGCTTATCACTATTTTTGAGGGTTTTTTTTAAATGTTACACCAAGTTTTATTACATACATCTTTAATTTATCTAAATCAGCTCCATAGGAGTCTGTGAAGGTACATTATTCCAAGATATAGAGAATTATGGTTTGAATGAGAAGTGTCCCCATAGGCTCACGTGTTTGAACTCCTGCTCCCCAGTTGGTGGCGCTGTTTGGGGAGGTTATGGAACCTTTAGGAGGTGGAACCTTGCTGTAAGAAGTATTTCACTGGGGGCAGCTTTGAGGGTTTATCACTTCACCCCACTTCCTGTTTCTCTCTCTCTCTCTCTCTCTCTCTCTCTCTCTCTCGCTCTTTTGTGTAGCTTAAATGCAGTCAGCCGACTTCTTGCTCCTGCTGCCATGCCATCCCTATCATGATGGATTCTGTCCTCCTGGCTTATTTTTAGGCCAAAATAAACCCTTTCTTTCCTAAGTTGCTTTTTATCACGGCAACAGAAAAGTAACTCATACAGGGACTGGAAACCGAGAAAGTGGAGTGTTGCTGTGATGAACCTTTTTATAGTATTATATTTGTATTATTATATAACAAAAGCCATGTGGCTTTCATTTCTTTGGCCTAGTTTGTGGGAGAGTTTGGAACTTGGAGCTGGCAAAGCTAGATTGATGAGTGGTGCCTGAGTAGAGGAAAGGAGCCCCACCTTTAATCACACTCATCTAGGACATAGCAACAGGTGGATGTGGGGTGTGGTGGGCAATGTTGATGGCTCCTTTTCTATAGACAGGGCCTTCCAGTTGCTGATGGATAGCCAGCCCTGGGTCTGGGCTGTAGTAGCCTTCAGCAGTCTGCAATAGGAACAGCTCAGGTTCAAATACCCCCACACTTTGCCTTTCTTAGGAAATCTTTGTAGATGTTCTTTGTTTGCTGTCTGTCCCACATGCTTTCTAAATACTTAGTCTTCTTTAGTTTCACAGAGGACTTTTTCAGGGTTACTTCACATGTGTCTGCCCCCTGAGTTTCCCTGCATTCTAGGAGAAAATGGGAAGCAAAAATTGGTAAGTGAAAATGCATTTCTTTGCAATTTGTTCACACCAGAGAGAGAACCCATTTCCTCTCGACTGTGTCTGTGGCACTCTTAGAGTTTATAGGAAACCATGAGGTAAAGGCAGAAGATGCATAACACAGGTTAGCCAATGCTTTCCTGATGAGAAGAGTGGCTTGGCCAAGGTTGCCTCCATTATCTTTGTTCTGTGTTGTACACACAGTTTTTTTCACATCCAAGCCAGAGGAAAATGTGGTATTCTGTGTTACAATGCCTACCCTGCTGTGTTTGAAAGAGAAAGCGTTCTCTTTCTAACAGGTTTTATGGGCTCATGGTAGAAGATCCCTGCCTCTTCTGGACCTGGCACAGTTTTTTGTTGGGTCCCATTCTTGTGATAGGTGTATCTTTTGTATCCTCCTGGGAGGTCAGCTTCAAACTGGGACTCCAGCTTCTGTAGGCCTGTGTGTGCAGAAAATTGCCAAGTCACATAAGCAGCAGGAAGCAGCACATGCCTCTCACTTCAGAATATCTCTTTCCCCATCACCAGGACTCCAGCCAGTGGAGATCACCATCACACTCACACTGCTCAAGAGGTGCCACATTATAGAAAAATTCATTCCTGGAGTCAGTGAACCCAGAATGAGCCTGATCTGTTTTGAAGTGTTCTGATTTCTTTCCTTAGAACTGTTCTCTTGGACATAGGGCGTCTTCTGTATTTGTTGAACAGTGCATCAAGCATGGTATGGGAACGGAATGAGGAACTTTATCGTAAAGAATCTTTCACCAGATTAATACCATTAATACTACAAGGGAAGAAGTTGCCTTTTCTGTCCCCCTACTGACCCAGAATGGCACACAAAACCACGCACGTTACCAGCTGAAACCCACATGCTGCTTTCCACATTTTTTTGTGGGTAATGTGTTCCTTTCAACTCCACTGCTTTCAGAGACAATATTGAATCAAATTATCACCCACACCCCACATTATTCTAGGTCAGGGGCAAGGAAGGGTCATAAGGAAGAAATAGAGAACATAGTTTAAGATTAAAACTGTGTGTTCAGGGCCTGGAGAGAGGCCTCAGCGGTCAAGAGCATGTGCTGCTCCTGCAGAGGATCCTGGTTCAATTCCCAGCACCCACATGCAGCCACCAACCTTCCATAATCCCAGATCCAGAGGCTCAGACAACCTCTTCTGGCCTCCATAGGCACTTACTTATATTCAGGCAAAACACTCAAACACAAAATGAAACTTCTTCTAAATATGAAAAAAAGCTATATATTCAATTTAGCTTGTAAAAGTTGATTACATGGGGATTTGGTGGCCTGGTAAGATTGAGTACATTGTTCTCTTAAAAGCTAGCTGAATTTAAAGAAGCTGGATACACAGTAGGAAAGTAGTTTGAATATATGGTTTTAAATGATCCCAAAGCACATGATTAACATGGTTACAAGGTTGGACACAAGTTCAATTTGTAACAGGCGGCATGCCCAGAAGTCATTCCCACATACTGCCATACCAGAAGTTGGTTTCCAGTTTGTTTTTACATAAAATGTATTAAGTATTCAAATTACAGAATTTGTTAATGATGCAGACTTTATTGGGTTCTAACATCTAACATCATGCTGCATTTTTTAGAACTGTTTGAAGCAATGAGTGTATCTCTATTTATATCCTCACATTCTATAATTTGATATTTATTAGGCTTTTTTTACATATTTAAAGAATTTCTTCTGCCATTAGTACCATATAAGCATTATGACTGATCTTGTATTCTATCCAGTGTTCATGGTTGCCAGACTTCTGTATCTTGGTAGTCTTATTAGTGGCATTACTGTGACATTCCTAGGAGAAACAGATCAGACAAAGAAGTGTGAGATATGAAGGTTGAAAATGACTGAATAAAAGCTGTTTGGAAATGATTGTACTGTGTGCCTCGAGGAAGGATCATTTGTACACAGACTTATCCAGGAAGCCTGTCCATTATTTCTAATAACTAGTCTCTCCTCTAGCTGAAAATAAATGCTGGTCACTCTTCTTACTGTTCTTGTGGGAATGGCACTAGTGTTTTCCTTTATGAAGTTTGGTCTGAGTATTTGGAAGGTATTTACTGAGCTAAAAGCACTTTCAAACTTTTTCAAAGCTATAAATTGATACTTAATTTTATCTTTGCTCTTTGATCTTTTGAGATTATCTGTTTTTTATACTTTATGTTGTGAATTTTCCCAGAAGCTACTCATTTGAACACCAACCTTGCATTCCTTAGACAAGACCAAGTCTGTCCTGCCTTAATTTATTTATCCTTTTGTTACCTGTCGGATTTTGGCAGCTACATTCCAACTGGAGTTTTAGATTCAAAGTTTTATTGAAGTCATAAAATGAAGTTTGGATTATTTCTTCTTTATCATTTCTCTAAAACATGATGTGACATTAAGTGTATCTGTTTTCTTAATGTTAGGTAGAATCGATCTGTAAAAAAATATTTGTAGCTTATAAGATTTTTGTAAATATAACTTTATTCATTTAGACCTAAGTTTTGTGAGTCTAATTGATCTCTAATTTTTAATTCATGAGTCAATTTTTAAGGTATATTTTGTAAGTTCTCAGAATTATGATTATAAGGTTTGTTTTTAAAATGAAATTGGGTCTTGTTATGTATCCCAGGCTGGCCTTGAATTAGTGACCTCTCTGTCTAGCCCCCTGAGAAGTGGACACCGTGCCTAGCTTTATAGTGTATTACTAGCATTGTTTACTTTGTCTCATCCCCTCAGTTTTTGTTACTGTTTGTTTGTTTTAATGGTCTTCCCCCACCCCCCTCTTTCTCCTCCTTTTGTGTCAGGGTCTCATGTGTCCCAGGCTGGTCCTGAACTCATTATATAGCCCAAGATGTCCTTGAACTTATTGCCCTCCAGCCTCCACCTCCCTAGTGCTGTGATTACATGCATGCACCCCCACATCCAGTTTATTTATTCCTAGGGGTCAAACTCAGGGCTTTGTATATGCCAGGCAAGCACTGTACCAGCTGAGCCACATCCCTAACCGTCTTAGTGTTCCTAATTTTTTCAAGGAAACTGATTTTGGCTATTATTGTTTTTAATGAACAAAAGATGAAGTATTGGAGCACTGTCTTTCTGGGTCCTAGAAAATTGGAGTCTGTCACTTATGTGCGTGGAATAGGAGGAAGGTCGGTTCAGCTTTTGAGCTCTTTATTTCCTGTGGTTTTGTTGGTTCTGAGCCCGTATTGGACAAGTGTTCCATGCTTGCTAGAACTGTCTTCACTTTAGTAGCTTCCCTTCTTTGCATACCAGGGGCCTCTGCTGGCCACACGTAAGCTATGCAGATTGTGGGCTGGGCAGGTTCTGAGACCCTGATAACAACCCCTGCGGTGGCTACTGTTGTAGCTGGTAGTGTCTCAACTGTGTTGGGAGTGCAACCACAGCCCTGAGATTTGTACAAGCAGAGGCCTGCTTTGGCAGTTTGAAGACCAGCCGAGTATTAACTGCTGGAGGTGTGCAGCTGGGCTTCAGACCTTTGGGTTCTACACAGTAGACAGCAGAAGTATACAGGAACTGCACTCACTGACCTCAGGTGTGGAGCTGTCAAACTCCAGGGTTATTCTCAGTGGGTGGGAGTAGGGCTGCCTTTCCATTTGCTATCTGAGCTAGCCTCCTGCTGCCTGCACCTTTCTGCTTGTTAGCATCTGGCCTTCCTGCCTTCTACAGCTGCCTCCCAGGGCCATCTCTCACCTTGGGGCTGTAGTATATTAAAATCAGACGCCCTGTCTGGTGGTTCCCTGTTCTCAGGCCTCCAGAGGAGCTGTTTTGGACTGCAGATTTCCTCTCAAGGTGGTGTTTGGCCTCTGCCCTGTGAATCGTACAAAGTAACAGAATGGGATTCCTCTCCACTGTTGACCTGTCCACTGGAGGAATCAGGATCTCTGGTTCAGGCTCTGGGGGTGAGATTGCCTGGCTCTTCACAGGAGCTGCCTGGCTTTCCCTTGAGAGTCTCTGCTTCCCCCTGCCTGGGGCCTCAGCAGGAGCTGTGTGCAGCCTGGCTTCTTTCTGTGTGCTGCCTTTTCCTCCACATGGCGCTAGTACCCGATCACCAGCTTTCAGAATTTTCCAGGCTCCTCTGCACCTTCTCCTTTGGAAATAGTCTGTTTTTCTTACTTTGACTGTGCTTTAGGGTAGGCAGCTTCTCAGCTGTCATCTTACTTGAAATTTCAGCTTGCTAATTTGTGTTTCAGTCATTTTTCTTCTTTAACACAAGCATTTTAGACTTCTGTCATGATTCTCTTTTTCTGTTCTTAAGTTGGTAATAAATCTGTTTCTGAATTCTAATTGTATTATGATTAGATGACAAAATCTGCATAATGCTGACTTGCCTTCTGTGGCCAGTGTATTTGTATGTTTTCTGGTAATAAACGTTTAGTGTATCCATCAAAAGGCATGTGTAGGTTTTGTATGTAGTCTTTCATTCTTGGCTGCAAATTTCTGCGACTGCCCTTTAGTCAAACTGCTATTTTCAGATCTTCTGTACCTGCTTAAATATTTTTTTCTGTTTCAATTTTTAACAAATATTTGATTTATTATTTTTATTTTATATGTATCAGTGTATTGCCTGCATGTGTGTAAGTGTACCAATGTGCACAGTGCCCACAGAGGTCAGAAGAAGGTGTCGGATCCCCTGGAACTGGAGTTATAGATAGTTGTTAGCCATCATGTTATTTTATGTGTATGAGTGTATTTGCCTGCATGTATGTAAGTGCACCCGTGTTGTGCAATGCCAAAAGATTTCAGAAGACGGCATTGAATTCTGCTGGAACTGGAGTTACAGACAGTTATTAGCTACCATGTGGGTGCTGGGAATCGAATGTGGGTCCTCTGCAAGAGCAGCCAGTGCCCTTAACTGCTGAGCCATCTTTTTTGATCATTAGAATTACATTAGATTTTTCATGATGATTATAGGTTTGCAAGTATTTTTTCTTGGAATTCTATTTTTCTTTATTTCAAAGTTATAAGGGGACTATGTGTTTACAAATTGTCTTTCTGACGCATCATCCTCTGTAACATTTGGGGCTTTTTTGGAACAGGTATTTGTCAGTAGATGTTCTCCCGTGTTTAGCCACTCAAAGTCGCCCTGTGTTTATCACGGGCCTTGTAACAATTGCTGTGTTTGAATTTATGTCAGTGATATTATTTTGATATTTCCCCCACTATACCTGTATTTCTTTCTCCTTCTGTTTTGGTTTTGGCATCATGTGACCTTTTTTAGGGGCATAATAAAGCGCAGCACTTTTTGATGGTCTCTACATTTGATAGCATCTGAGTCTTTAGACTATTCTAGGAAAAGATCACATTTGGAACAGCTTTGGGGATTTAAAATTTTTTATTTATTCATGGTTACCAAGACATTTAGTGTGTGTGTGTGTGTGTGTGTGTGTGTGTGTGTGTTACAGTTTAATTTACTAACAATACCGTATCTTCTTCCAGCGGTAGCATTCAGCCGCTCTGCTCCCATCTCTGTGTCCCTTGGATAGTCATGTTTGATTGCAGTCATAGAACCAGGCAGATTTTGAAAGTGCAGGCAGTTGTGTAGGTAGGCCTCTCCTTAAGACCCTGAAAGTGTACTTCAGGAGAGTGTCTTCTCATGCCTAGTGCAGTCTTAGAAGTTCTCAGTGCTAGAAAACCCCTTCCTCTGTCTCAGCTCCAGAATGGGCCTGTTCAAGGCTAGGGCTTCATGGTAGTTAGAATTACTCAGCGATTTGGCTGTTTGTCTTCATCTAGTAAATGCAGGTCCAGGATAAACACAGACGTTCAGCAGTAGGCTGTTGTAGGCTGTTGATTCAGACTTGGACTTCTTTCTTCCATGTTCTTTATTGATTTTTATCTCCTATATAACAGCTTTTACAAATTAGGTCTTCCTCTGAAGTCTTCTGGCATTTGAATAACTTGCTTAATGCCTAGCACAAAACAGGTACACATATAAATGCCCATCTAAAAAAAAGAAATCCCTCTGGTTTTTAAAAACTAGCTAGGCATTATCTCTTGCATTGTCTCACCCCTCCATCATGGTTTCCCTAATTAAGGTACCCCCATTTTTCCCCTTTCTCCCTTAATAATACCCTTCTCCTCTGGTCCTGCCTCTCTTGAGCTCCTTCTTTCCCTTGCTCCCCTAGGTTCCTTGTATACCCTTCCCTCCCCCCTCCCTTAAACTAACCCAATTTTTATCCATATCTCCCTTATTACGGCCTGTTCCCTACTGTTCTCTTTCGGGTTCTTTCTTTTCCTTTACGTCCCTGGTTCCTTTCCATTATCCTGGTTCCTGTAGTTATGTCTGGATACATACTCACTTATCAGGATTTGGTTCTAGGATCCACATGTGAGGGAGAACATATGTCATTTTTTTTTCTGAGTTTTGTTACTTCACTTAGTATAACAGTTTCTCATTCCATCCATTTACCTGCAAATTTCATGATTTCATCTTTCTTTACTGCTGAGTAAAACTTCATTGTATAAATGAACCACATTTTCATTATCCACTCGTCAGTTGAGGGACACTTAGGTTGCTTCCATCTCTTAGCTATTGGGAAAAGAGGAGCAACAGACATGGATATACAAGTGTCTCTGCAATAGGATGAGTTCTTTGGGTATATGTCAAGGAGTGGTATAACTGGGTCAAATGGTAGGTTCATCTGTAGTTTTGTAAGAGTTCTCCATACTGATTTCCATAGGGGTTGGACAAGTTTGCAGCCCCACCAGCAGTGGATGAGCGTTCCCCTTTCCCCACATCCTCTCCAACATTTGGTATCATTTGTTCTCATGATCTTAGCCAGTCTGACTGGGGTAAGGTGGAATCTTAAAGTGGTTTTAATTTGCATTTCCCTAATTATTAGTGATGTTGAACATCTTTTAAGATGCTTCTTAGCCGTCTTTACTCCTTTTGAGAACTCTCTGTTCAGTTCCTTACCCATCTTTTAATTGGATTACTTCCTGTCTTGATTCTCTGTTTTTTTGAGTTCATTATATATTCTGGATGTTAAACCTCTGTCAGATGTGTCTCTGGTGAAGATTTTCTCCCATTCTGTCGGTTTTCTGATCGCTTCCCTAGTTGTCTCCTTTGATGTACAGAAGCTTTTTAGTTTAATGAGGTCCGATTTGTTAATTCTTGCCCTTGTTTCCTGAACAATTGATGTCCGGGTTAGAAAATCCTTTCCTACACCTGTATCTTGTAGGTTTTCCCCAATGTTTACCTCTAACAGTTTCAGAGTTTCAGGCTTTACATTGATCCATTTGGAATTGACTTTTCTGCAATGTGAAAGATAGGGGTTTAGTTTCATTCTTCTACAGGTGGATATCTAGTTTTGCCAGCACCATTTGCTGAACATGAGGTCTTTCTTCCAGTGAATGTTCTTGGCCCCTTTGTCAAATATCAGGTGGCTGAAATTGCATGTACTCATATTTTGGTCTTCAATTTTGATCCATTGATCTATGGGTCTACTTTTGTGCCAGTACCATGTTGTTTTTATGACTATAGTTCTGTAATACAGCTTAAAATCTGGTATAGTAATCCCCCCAACATTGCTCTTAGTGCTCAGGGTTGCTTTGGCTATCTGAAGTCTTTTGTGCTTCCATATGAATCTTAGGAAGGTTTTTTCCAATTCTGTGAAAAATGTCATGGGGATTTTGATTGGCATTGCATGGAATCTATAAATGACTTTAGGTAGGATGGTCATTTCCACAGCATTAATTCTTCCAATCCATGAGCATGGGAGGTCCTTCCATCTTCTGATGTCTTCCTCAATCTCTTTCTTTAAAGATTTAAAAATTTCATTGTAGAGATCTTTAATGTCTTTGGTCAAGTTTATTCTGAGGTTTTTTGTTTTGTTTTGTTTTGTTTTTTAAACTACAGTCCCCTTAATGATTAATTCTGGCTGCCATCTCCTTCCTCTTTCATTCCAGCATACATGGTTAAAAGTACTCACATGTTCTTTGAAATGATCTTTATTTCATTTCTGTCTCCGACCCCTTTCCAGTCCTTAAGTGTCCCATGTTGCTATCTTCACTCTGACCATGACCACTTAGCCAGTCCCTGAGAAGCCTTAAGTCATCCCAAATTGTC
>NW_008360311.1:2574894-2576118 GCF_000622305.1 Nannospalax galili
GATTTTTGTTATTTCTTCTTGTCTGCTGGGTTTGGGTTTCGTTTGTTGTTGCTTTTCAAGTGTCTTGAGTTGTAATGTTAAGTCATATTAGTCCAACAACCTACTGACAAATTATACATACCAGATCAAGAAATATATGTCTAGACAAGGTTTATCTGAGAACAACTGGTCTTTGCCCAAGATTTATCTACATGGCACACAGCAATTAAAAGTACCAGACTGGTAGAACTAACCTTCTTGGATATTTATCAGATATACTTTGAGGCCTATATTAATTTGGTCAGAGAGACATAAAGGACAGTTTTTGCTCCTTGCCCTCCTAGGTCGACTAGTTACAGGGGACTATGAGCATCTCTCAAAATGTCCTGTAATTGTGGTGGGTCACCTGTCCTCTTGATCAAGGAGGCCGAGGAGACCCCACTAGATGGACTTGAACCAGTGTCCAGTCTACAGAGAGGGGGGTCGACACAGAGGAATCATTTCCTCCATGCTTCCAAGCGAAGCCAGCCATGGTTCAGTAGGACCTTTGATTTATCTTCACATAAGTGGAACTGGTAGAAGAAAGGAGCCAGGGGCTCCTCCCAAGCCCATGTGACCCCTGGGAACAGATCCTCAAACAGCCTTAGGAGTAAAAATTAATTGTTTTATCTGGGCCAACTGTATTGCCTTAAACACCCAAAAGGAAGGTATAACAAAAGATTAAAGGGGCCAATATAATCTTTTAAGAGTCCATATGTATAGCTAAAGGCTACATAACAAGCAACAATGCCAGATAGGAGATACCTTCTTTTGAGTTGTTGGCCAGGGTGGCCAAAGGGACTCCCAGATAGTAACCCAGCATAGAACTGGGAAAATGAACAGCAGACCCTAATCTTATCTAAAGGAATGTTGACAAACGATTGCTGTTAGATGAGGAACAGCTGACCCTTCTAAAACAAAGACCTCTGGATAGGCTGGCTAGATTCACCAGATGGACAAGTAGTGGGGAATGGCGGGGTGCAAACCACAGCGGACAGTAGCAGGGATGACAGGGTTATAAGGGCTGTAGTGAGAGGGGGAGGCTATGGGAGGGTGCCATCTGGGAAGCGGGTGTATAGTTGAATAAGATGGTTTGGGATATTCTGTGTGATATACACACACAAAAATCCACAAATTTTTAAAAAATGAATTATTTTAGAGGAGGAAGCATAAAAATTTATGTCATGTTAATTAGTAGAGGTGATA
>NW_008360311.1:2576321-2588669 GCF_000622305.1 Nannospalax galili
AAATGGAGATCTTTTTTAAAGGTTATTCAATTTTATGTCTTACAGGGCTTATACTGAGTTCAGTATTGTGTAACTGTATTAATTCAACAGCAAAGCTAAAGATTTTATAGCCACTTTTGAAAGAGATGTATCTTTGCTCTGGGAACTGTTATTGAATATGTTAAAGCTGTAATGAAATGCTTCTTCTAAAAATTTTTTTTAAAACATATTGAAAAAAAAAAAAGAAAGAATTCACCGGGCCTGAAGAGATGACTCAGTGGTTAAGAACACTGGTTGTTCTTGCAGAAGATCAGGGTTCGAATCCCAGCACCCACATGGCAGCTAACATCTTTCCATAACTCCAGTTCCAGGGGATCCGATAGCCTCTTCTGACCTCCGCGGGCATTACACGACACGGGTGCACTTACCTACATGCAGGAAATACACTTATACACATTAAAAAAAAAAATCACCAAAAGAAAGAAATAACAAGAGAAAAAGGCACGTAATGGTTAAAGTGTCCTGTTTTGAGTGGTTTGTACTTTTTTACGTGGACCACCGGCTAGGCTACAGAAGTCTCGTGGGGCTGTTTAACAGGGGTGCCACAGTCGTCCTCCAAAGCACACTGCCCAGTACCTGCCTACATGCCTGGCTTGCATCTCCAGGAGTAATCGTGAGAGAAACTGACTTAGGAATGTTTTCCCTGCTAGTCAGTTCAGTAAAGATAATTGGATTTTCCCCCCAAACTTGGTGTATACAGTGCTCTGCAATAGAGAGAAATGAATATTAAACATTCTGACCTTGTGGGTTTTGATAAGAATTTAGGAGATGTATTATTTTCCCTCAGCTATTCTCATTCAGGTTGAGCAGTCTGTTTTCTTTATTCTTAATGGTTTCTACTTAGTTATCTGATGGATCTCTTCATATAGATGCCTTCCTCCTGTATGAATGGAGAAACCGAGGTGTTAGGAGGTTTGACCTGGAACCTATATGTAATTCATTGTGTCGGACCGCATTTGTGTATTATTCTTTTGTGTGTTTATGTGTGTGTGTGTTGAGATCAGAAGTTAATACTGGTGTCTTCCTCAATTGCTTACCACGTTTGAGAGAGGGTCTCTCACTGAACTTGGAGCGTGCTGATTGGGTTAGCCTGGCTGGCCCTTATTGTCTCTTCCTCTTAAGACCTGTGTTGCTGCACCTGGATTTTTACCTAGGTACTGGAGACCTGAACGCAGATCCGCACGCTTGCATAAGAAGCAAAGCATTTTACCCACTTAGCCATTTCCCCAATCCCTGAATTGTCTATTCTTATGTACTGCTTATAAATTTAAGACCTCTCCAGTAGCAGTTCATAGACTGGGTTGTGAGAGTATTTCTGTTTATTCTTTTCTGTGTCCCTTAGTCACAAGTTCCTGTAGAAGGAATGGAGTAATACATTATACCACGTTGATGTTTTTGTTTTTTGGTTATTTTGATTTGGTTTGATTTTTTGTGTTTTGAGACCAGGTTTTGCTGTATGCCAAGGGCAAGCCCCCATCTGGAGGCCCTCATGCTTCAGCCTCCCCAGGCACCACCACACCAAGCTGTGTGGATATTCTTTGGTCACAAAGTTTTAAAGAGTTCACTATCCTTAAGAGACATGTCTGGCCACATTTGGTAATATTCCTGCAAACTGTTAGGTCACAGGTCTGAAACATGATTTATGTGTGTATTTGTCTTAACTACCCTCCATGCTATCATATTGGCACTATTTTTAAAACTTTCAGACACAAAAGGAAATGCTAAAAAAATTGTAGAAGTCGTGATAATATTCAATTCCTCTTTTAATTTTATTTTTTCATTTTTTATTGCACAAATTTTTATTTAGTAACACAGACCATGTCATATTAAAGACTGAGTAGACTTGAAGATTAATCAGTTCTTTTTTAATATTTCATTTATTATTTTTATTTTGTGTCTGAGTATATTGCCCACATGTGTATAAATGCATCCATGTCTTGCAGTGCCCACGGAGGTCAGAAGAGGATATCAGATCCCCTGAAACCAGAGTTACAGATGGTTGTTAGCCACCATGTGGGTGCTGGGAATTGAACTCAGGTCCTCTGCAAGAACAGTCAGTGCTCTCTTAACCGTTGAGCCATCTCTCCAGCCCCCTCAATTCCTTTTTTAAAAAAATCTTTTTCTCACTCTGAGATTGTAAATAGAAATATTTGATTGTTTTATTAGGAAAGAAAGAAGTAAAGGGTAAAATGAGATTATTTCAGACATAGTTCAAATATTTATGGATAATTTTCCCTGATAAGAAACATTCTATTTTGCAGTGATGTTTTTGTTGCAAGCCAATACTTAGCCCTGAGCAATCTGTATTCACTCATCAATGAGCTCTCCTGACATGTGGTCACGTGATTGGTCCTGTCTTTAATGAAGCTAGAAGTTTTCACCAATGAACTTTTTTAAACACAAGTTTCAGATTTCACTCTGGATATAGACACTTATTTTAATACCTATGTTTTAAAGCCTTAATAATAACAACTCAAATGTTCTACTCGGTGACTTAGTGGTTATTCAGATTAAAAAATAATAATTTACTGGTTTGCTGATTTGGTTAATTAGAAGGATGTATATGGTATATTACTCTAAAGGATAAGTAGTGGGACAATCAGAAACTCATGCTGTCTAGATGACTTGATTGGTGCTGTGTCAGTTTTCTTGTGTCTGATGAGACACAAAAAGCAATTGGGGAGAATGCTTGTCACTGGTATCCATGGTAACTCCCAAGCTACTCTGGAACTCAGAGACTGGAACAAGCCACAGTAATAGGTCTTATTATAAGGCCAAAGGACATAAAAGATTCAGGCATATGCTTTTAATTAGTTGCCAAAGCCCCGTGGAACTGGAAAGGGTACAGAGAAGTAGCATTTTACACTGTTAGAAATAGTAAGACACTTTTGAACTGTAAAGATTTCTTCCTGGATGAGAGGAGAGGAGAGAAGTAGTGAACACTCACAGCACGGTGTTTTCTTAATCACACCATGGACACGGTGGTGCATGCTGATGGAAAGGCAGCCTGACCTCTTC
This sequence comes from Nannospalax galili, assembly GCF_000622305.1. Lineage (NCBI taxonomy): Eukaryota > Metazoa > Chordata > Mammalia > Rodentia > Spalacidae > Nannospalax > Nannospalax galili. The sequence continues at coordinate 2,579,379 of NW_008360311.1, forward strand.
CTGATGAAAATGAAGGATTTGCTGCTTATCATTTCTGACATCACCACTACACCATCATTTATTGAGAGCAGTACCCTTCGGCCTTTCCCTGTAAAGGTGCTGAACTGCCAAGCAAATGCTCCTTCCACCACACAGATCCAGCAGTGGTTACATGCATTTTTGTTTAAATGCAAATGAGACCGTTGCCAAAATTATTAACTGTTCAGGTATATTAAATTTTCAATCATTTTTGAAGCATATTAAATTTGAATGAGTTAAAACAGGATTTAGGAAAAGTAGACTAGAATAATTATTTTCTGTTAGAGAATTATGATGGATAAAAGATTAATAACTCCTTTAAGACAAAATTCTTCACAGATTTTCTTTTGAGTTGCAGTCTGTAAAGACGAATCTTGTGTTGCATCGAAATTCAACACAGTATTTCTTCCTGTTGCTATAGAAACTAATTGTGGTGCAGCTGCGATTGCTAATCAAAATTCTAACATTATACACTCACCCCCCCACTTCATTTTATTTTTAGTTACAAAATAATAAATTTCATTGGTGAGTTCATAACAATGGTCAAAACATTAATGCAAAGATCTTTTAAAATTTGAGCGCTTTTCTTTGAAAATAAAGAGATATTCTTATTGTATAGTTTCTCTAGAATAACAAGAAAACAAAGCCTTCTTGCTGAATTTCAAAGATCTATAATTGCTGTATTACACCAACATTGTAAAGCACTTAACTGCTGCACAATCCTAAATTGCTCCTATTTCAACATCTATTTTTGAGATGTCTGGTTACTTGGTGTTATAAAAAATGAAGAAATAAAAAGTCCTCAGAATGTCTGAAGTCTTTTCACACAAAATGCAAATGAAACTTCATTGTTTGATCCTGGAGGTATTGAGATCACATCCCCAGTTAATGTAGTAAGTAAAAGCTGATTAGCTGTTCTCATTCTTGTCTGCATTGGTTCATACCTCCCAACAAACTGCACTGTTAACTTCGTCCAGTATAAATCAAGTGTGTCTTACAGTCCAGAACAGTTAGGCTTTTTTGTCTTTCTAAGAGCATTTTCCTCATTTCATGTACTAGCAAGCATAACAACTTTTAAGCAATTTATTTACAGCAAAAATACTCAGTCTTTGAGCTCATATTCACCCAAATACACATGCTCCATAGACCGTAAGCTGATTCTAAATTCAGTCTTTGATATGTTTTATGGTATCAGTTACAGTATGTACTTGCATATGCCATCATTTACCAGATTTTATTTTCTGATTTAAATCCAATAAAAATTTTATTATTGCAAATTATTGATTGGCTTTTATTGAGAATTCAGATATGAAAAATTACTATCTTTTATTTCAGTAAAAATAAAACACATAGTAGAGTAGTAGATATAACAATATGATTGCATTAATTTTTTTTTTACCTTTCATCTATCTGTATGCCACAAAGTTAATTATGAGGTAGAGCCACAGTAAAAACTGCAAGTTAATGTGTTCAGATAGGGACCATGGGATGACCCAGCAGATAAATTAAGTGCTTGCCATGCAAGCGTGACAACCCGAGTTAGATCCCCAGAACCCATGGTTGAAGGAGAGAATAATTCCTGAAAAGTTGTCCTCTGACCTCTACATGCATGCTGTGGTACATGTGACAAATGTACCTGTGCACACACGCATTTGCACACACACACGCATATAAACATGCACCATAATAAATAAATACATACATATGCTCAGATAATGTGGTGCATGGTCCACATCGCTTCACCAGCCTGCGAGCCCTGTCTTATCTATCATTCACATTGTTTATTAACAATATTGGAAGAAATATATGTCACACTTTCAAAAATTTTTGTCAGGTTGTTTATGGGTCTTTGGTCCAAGTTATACAAAATCTTTGCTATCAGAAGAAATCACCCTCCAGGAATCAGTACATTTCTTCTAACCCTTCATGGTGTTTCCTTTGTGTGGACTTAAGTACCCAAGGTTTGGCTTTGATATTCATGTGGAACTTGAATCTGTGTGTAAGTAGAATCTCCATGATGAATTTATTTTTCAGTATTGTGTAAGGCTGTGTTTTATATAATTTCCTTTCCTCTGGGTCTTTTCCATTGTCAAACAACTATTAAACTTTGTGATAGCAAGATTGCATCCTATTTATTTTGTATTGCCTGAAACTAGCACATACTTTATCTGTTGAGACCCTTTGTTGTAGACTATGAGAATATTGTGTCATTTTCTCTACTCAGACCCTGAAACATGTACATACATATTTTAAGAGATTCTTGAGATGCAACTCTCATGTCATGAGATTAACTCATTACAATATATAATTCAGTGGCTTAATATTCTTCTTGTACAGTCAGCAGGGACTCTTAGCACCCAGGCTTAGTCATTCCCCAGCACTACTACCCACACCTGAGTAACCATGACTGCTGTCTGTATATCTGTCCTGCTCCATGCCTTTCATATACATGGAATAATATATGTGGCTTTGTCATTGGTTTCTGTCACTTAACATAATGTGCAGGTTCTTCCCTGCTGTGGATCTATCAGTCTTTCATGGCTCTACTGCTAAATGGCAATCTGTTGTATAGATCCTCCACCTTCCATTGATTATTTCATTGCTTGATGGATACTTGGGGTTCTTTTTACTTTGGGGCTACCTTGAATAAACTGCTGTGAATATTTGTATACAGAGCATTTGTGTGGTGTGCGTTTCTGTATATCATGAGAAGATACAGATATAGAAATGGAATTGTGGGGTTTGTAATTGTGTTTAAAATTTTGACAAATAGGCAAACTGCTTTTCCAAATGGCTGCAGCACTGTGCACTCTCATCTGTACAAACACTCCAGTTTCTCACACCTAGTCAGAACCTGAAAAATTACTGTAGGTATCCGGTGGGTATGAAGTGATGCCTTTCCAAGAGTTGGGGGGGAATTTTTTTAACTTAAAAAAAAATTATTGAGAATTTCATACATGCATATAAGGTGTTTTGATCAAATCCATGCCCCACTCCTTCCCCTCAACTCCTCCATCTCCCCATCACTTTTTCCTGACAACTTTGTGTACTTTTTTTTAAATGGGGCTTTTTGCTACTCTAACATTCCCCCCATTTTTGGCCTTTGGAACAGAGTGTGTTGCTAAGAGGCCCAAGGACATTTTGACTTTTAGCCAAGACACTGGCTACTTTTCTTTGGGGTCTTTTTACCCTAACTGACTAGCCAGTTCCTACCTCCTGTTCTCACACCATACTCTGAAGAAATTACCAAGTATGCAGATAGAGAATTAGGACACAGTCCACTCTGGCTTCTTCCATGATGAACAGGGAGGTACACAGGGTGAGACAATTGGGGTACCCCTTCAGGAGGTCTATCTAAGAGACCCCCAAATTTCATAACTCTTTTTTTTTTTTTTTTTTTTTTTTTTGGTCTTTTTGAGACAAGGTATCCCTGTAGCCCTAGCTGGCCTGGATTTCCTATGGAGACCAGGCTGACCTGAACTCACAGAGATCCAACTGCCTCTGCCTCCCAAGTGCTGGGATTAAAGGTGTGCACCAACCCAGCCCCAAATTGTATAACTCTTAATTATACAGAGAAAAGAATGTCCTTGACTGGCGCCTAGGAGATGTGAAGGAGAAGTAAACACAAGAGCAGTTAGCGTACAAGGTCTAGACAGGGAACCAGTAAAAAGTTGGAACAGGGCAAATTTCAGATGCTCATATCATAGTCCATTGGAATTTCTTGACGAGAGCTTCCAAAAGCATTCCTCTATTGTGTTCCTCCTCATTTTCCTTTTGTTTGCCAAGGCTGGACTCGAGAGTGATGGACTCAGGATTTGTTCTCTGGCACTTTGATAGCTGTTGGAGTGGCTACAATCAGTGTCAGTTCCCTCTGAAAGGCTTCTAGATAGGGAGAGAAAACAAATTTGGCCATCATTTTAGAACAATAGCAGGTTGTCTCCCTTAGCTACAGATGGGCACTACAGTATTGCAGACCAAGATTTGAAGTCTTACATCTGAGCAGCACTTTCTAATTCAGAACAAAATCATCAGTGAGAGATAATTGTCTAAATAACTTTTTATACAGACTTAAGCCTAATGTCTAGGAAGTGTAATCCCATGAACTCTTAAAATAAATATACTGATCACTTTAATCTTTGGTTATACTTTCCTTTTGGGTGTGTAAGACCATACAGTTGGTCCAAATAAACCAATTTATTTTTACTCTTAAGATCCTTTGAGAATCTCTTCCTCAGGGGTCACATGGCTTGGAAGGAGCTTCTGGCTCCTTTCTTTTACCAGTTCCATCTATGTGAAGATAAGTCAAAGGTCCTGCTCGACCTATGGCTGGCTTCACTTGGAAGCATGGAGGAGATGTTTCCTCCTCTTTTTAAACTAGACACTGCTTCAAGTCCATCTGATGGGGTCTCCATGGCCTCCCTGAACAAGAGGACAGGTGACTCACCACAGTTACAGGACATTTTGAGAGATGCTCCATAGTCCCCTGGAACTTGGTCAACCTTGGAGGGCAAGGGGCAAAAACTATCCTAAGTCCCTCTGACCACATTAATATAGGACTGAAAGTATGACTGTTAAACATACAATGAGGTTAGTTCCACCAGTCTGGTACTTTTAATTACCATGTGCCGTGTAGATAAGGCTTGGGTAAAAACCAAACGTCCTCAGATAAACCTTGACTAGACATGTATTTTGTTCCTTGAACTAGCTGACTAAACTGTGACCTTAGAAACTTTAAGATCATGTATATATTATTTTTGTCTCATCCTTTATCATAACAAACCTACACAGAACTTCATCACTTGCTTAGGTTTTCTCATTTTTTCTGTCTTTTTGAAAAATATTTCCATCCCCATATCCTTTTAACATCTTTTGCATTCTTTTCTTTTTTAATAATTATGAAACATAATAACATTAAATAAATTTTCCATCTGTTGTAAGAATTCTTTTCCTGGGAATACTAAGCAATGCTCATTCCCTTTTAAGGTTCTAGTGTCAAACCAATGTTTGATTAAAGTTTTCCTGGAAAACAGTGATTTACTGAGCTTACTTACAGAGATGGCTGAGGGGTTGTTGAGGTGTATGAATGATCTGAGGGTATGCACACTGGAAAGTGTTTACTCAACATGGATCAAGGCTTCTCTTCCTAGTTTTCCCCAGGTTATATACTTTAGTCATCCCCAAATCCAGGAGACCATGTGTGATTAGGGCAAAATACATACAGCTGGCTGGGAAGAGTGACTGGATACTCCAGTAAGGGTCCAATGACCCTGCTTGGCCCTCCTTTAATGAAGGAGCACAACTGTTAACAAGCCCAGTTGTGACAATGTTTAGCTAGCAAGTACCGCTAAAGTTGTGATAATGGTAGTTATTTCACCCAGAAGAGACTGATGTATAATATCATCTTATTGAAAGAACATGGAATTTAAAGGGATTTGGTGCTAGGTTCTACAAATGAGGGAGAGCATATGTCTTTTGTTTTTCTCAGTTTGTGTTACTTCACTTAGTATAATAGTTTCTAGATCCATCCATTTACCTGCAAATTTTATTATTTCATCTTCCTTTACTGCAGAACAGAATTTTTTAATAATAGAATTATTAAGAAATAATATCATAGTGTGGTGAGTGCTGGTACAGAATGTGGTGTGATAACAGACTTTTTTTAATGTAAAAATGTGCTTTTTTTTTAGTGTTCTGATTTTTTTTGTCTTTTTTTTTTTTTTTTTTTTTGAGGCAGGGTCTCCCTGTAGCTCCAGCTGTCCTGGAACTCACTATGTAGACCAGGCTGGCCTTGAAGTCACAGAGTTATCCACCTGCCTCTGCCTCCCAAGTGCTGGGATTGAAGGCATGCGCCACCACGCCTGGCATGTTCTGATTTTTTTAAAATAATTTCTTGAGAATTTCATACAGAGATATAAACATATCAGGTGTTTTGATCAAATCCATGCCCAGTCCCTCCCCTCCAACAACTCCCATATCTCCCCATCACTTTTTTCTGATAACTTCATGTACTCTTTCTTCTTTTGTTTTATGGGGCTTTTTGCTACTCTAACATTCCCCCCTCTGAAGAGGTAACCCTAAAATCTTTTAAGGATTAGATAAGAGCTCCCAAATACTTTTGACATTTTTGGCCTTTGGAACGGAGTATGTTGCTAAGAGGCCCAAGGACATTTTGACTTTTAGCCGAGAAACTGGCTACTTTACTTTGGGGTCTTTTTACCCTAACTGCCTTGCCAATTCCTGCCTCCTGTTCTTATCATACCATCCTCTGAAGAGGTTACCCAGCTTGTGGATAGGGAATCAGGATGCAGACTGCTCTGGCTTCTACACAGGGTGAGCAATTGGAATATCTCTTCAGTGGGTCTATCTAATAGCTGGGCATGGGGGCATGTGCCTTTAATCCCAGCACTCTGTGAGTTCAAGGCCAGCCTGGTCTACATAGTTCCAGGACAGCTGGGGCTACAGGGAGACCTGTCTCAAAAACACCAAAAAAATAAATAAATAAAAATAAAACACTCCCAGATTGCATAATTCTTATCTGTAGGGAGAAAAGAAAGTCCTTGACTGGTGAATAGGAGGTGTGAAGAAGTAAAGGCAAGAGAAGTTAGCATTACAAGTTCCAAAAATGGAACTAGAAAGAAGTAAAAACAGGGAAAATTTCAAATGTTCATGTGAGAGTCCATTGGAGTTTCTTGACAAGGGCTTCCAAAAGCATCCCTCTATTGGGTTCCTGCTCATTTTTCTTTTGTCTGCCAAGGTTGGACTCAAGAGTGTTGGATTCAGGATTTGCTTTCAGGCATTTTAATAGCTGTTTGAGTGGTTAGAATCAGTGTCAGTTCCCTCTCAAAGGCTTCTAGACAGGGGGAGAAAACATATTTAACCATCATTTTAGAACAATAGCTGGTTGTCTTCCTTACCAACAGGTGGGCACTACAGTATTAGACACCAAGATTTGAAGTCTTACATCTGAGCAGCACTTTCTGGTTAAAAACAAAATGATCAATGAGAAATAATTCTCTAACTTTTTATATAGACTTAAGCCTAATGTTTGGGAAGTGTAAGCCCTTGACCTCTTGAAATATACTGATGACTTTACTCTTTGGTTATACTTTCCTTTTGGGTGTTTAAGGCCATAGAGTTGGCCCAAATAAACCAATTTATTTTTACTTTTAAGGATGTTTTAGGATCTGTTCCTCAGGGTCACATGGGCTTGGGAGGAGCCCCTGGCTGGAGGGATATCGCAGCCGTTAAAGGCTAAGGCTAACAACCAAAAAATGTTTAATGTGATTTTTAAAAAAGGTTTTATTTTTTTTATTTGTATATGTGTGTGTCGGAAGTCCATTTAGTGGGGTTTCCATGGCCTCACTGAACAAGAGGACAGGTGACTCACCACAGTTACAGGACATTTTGAGAAATGTTCCATAGTCCCCTGGAACTTAGTCAACCTTGGAGGGCAAGGGGCACAAAGTAGCCTTTAAGTCCCTCTGACCACACTAGTATAGGCCTCAAAGTATGACTGTTAAACATCCAATAAGGTTAGTTCCACCAGTCTGGTACTTTTAATTACCATGTGCTATGTAGATAAAGCTTGGGTAAAAACCAGATGTTCTCAGATAAACCTTGACTAGACATATATTCCTTAAACTAGTTGACTAAACTATGACCTTAGAAATTTTAAGATTATGTGTATATTATTTTTGTCTCATCCTTCATCTATCATAACAAACCTTCATAGACCTTCATCACTTGCTTAGGCTTTCTCATTTTTTTCTATTTTGGAAAATATCTCCATTCCCATATCCTTTTAACATCTTTTACATTCTCATTTTTTTTAATAATTATGAGACATAATAACATTAACAAATTTTCCATCTGTTGTAAGAATTCTTTTCCTGGGAATACTAAGCAATGCTCATTCCCTTTTAAGGTTCTAGTGTCAAACCAATGTTTGATTAAAGTTTACTAGGGGACCAATGAATTTACCAAGATAACTGAGGGGTTGTTGAGGTGTATGTATGACCTGAGGGTATGCACACTGGAAAGCCTTTATCCAGCATGGGTTATGCCTTGTCTTCCTAGCCTTCCCCAGACTGTATACTTTAGCCCTCCCCATATCCAGGAGACCATGTGTGATTAGGGCCAAATTACCTACAGTTGGCTGGGAAGAGTGGAAGGATACTCTGGTGAGGGTCCAATGATTCTGCTTACCCCTCCTTTAATGAAGTAGCACAGTGGACAAGCCCAGTTATGAGGATGTTTAGCGATCAGGCTCAGCTGAAGTCATGATAATGGTAGTTATTTCATGGAGAAGGGACTGCTGTACAGTATCATTTATTAAAAGGATTTGGTGCCAGGATCCACAAATGAGGGAGAACATACGTGTTTTATTTTTCTGAGCCTGTGTTACCTCACTTAGTATAACAGTTTCTAGATCCATCCATTTACCTGCAACTGTCATTATTTCATCTTTCTTTACTGCTGAATAGAACTCCACTGTGTAAATACACCACATTTTTTTAACTACTCGTCAGTTGAGGGACACTTAGGTAGCTTCCATCTCTTAGCTATTGTAAAAAGAGCAGCAACAAACATGGTTTTACAAGTGTCTCTACAATAGGATGAGTGCTTTGGGTATATGTCAAGGACTGGTATAACCGGGTCATATGGTAGGTTCATTTTTATTTTTTTAAGGGTTCTCCACATTGTTTTCCATAGAGGTTGCATGAGTTTGCAATCCCACCAGCAGTGAATGAGCGTTCCCCTTTCTCCACATCCTTGCCAGCATTTGGTATCATTTGTTCTCTTGATCCTAGCCAGTCTGATTGGGGTAAGGTGATACCTTAAGGTGCTTTTAATTCGCATTTCCCTAATTATGATGTTGAACATTTTTTGAGATGTTTCTTAGCCATCTTTATTTCTTCCATTGAGAACTCTGTTTAGATCTTTAGCCCATCTTTTAATTGGGTCATTTGGGTTCTCTATTCTTTGTTTTTCTGAGTTCTTTATATATTCTGGATGTTAAACCTCTGTCAGATGTGTCACTGGTGAAGATTTTTTCTCATTCTGTGGGTTTTCTCTTCACCTTTTTGATTGTTTCTTTTGCTGTACAGAAGCTTTCTAGTTTAATGAGGTCCCACTTGTTGATTGCTGAGCTTAATTCCTGAGCAACTTCTGTCCTGTTAAGAAAATCCTTTCCTACACCTATATCTTGTTACTGCCAATATTTCTTCTAATAGTTTCAGGGTTTCCAGTTTCACATTGAGGTCTTTGATCCAT
>NW_008360311.1:2589088-2611128 GCF_000622305.1 Nannospalax galili
GTCTTTTCATGGTGTCCCACATCTCTTGCATACTCTATTCCTGTGTGTTTTTTTTTTTATTTTCCATCATCTTTGCTTGAGTGGTCCAATTGTTCAACTTTATCCTCCAGTGTTGATATTCTGTTTTCCATTTCATTCATTCCAGTGGTGAGGCTTTCCCCTGTTGTTTCAAGTTGGCTTATTGAGTTTTGCACTTCCTTTCTCTTTTATAAATTCATTCAGAAGTTTATCCCTATCTTCTTTCAGTTCTTTGATTTGTTTGTTCATGTGTTCTTTAAATTTGTTGAATTCCCTGATCATGTTTATGATTATTCTTTTAAATTCTCTGTCCAGGGTTATCCCTAGGGGGTTCTCCTTGTAGAACTCTTCTACAGGACTGGTGGAGTTCGGTGGGGACATAGTGCTTTGACTTTCCATTTTATTCTTTCGCTGTGATTTTTGGCATGTGAATTTGTTTTGTTGTTTGTGATTCTCATATGAGAATTAAGTTCAAGTGTGCTTCTGTTTGTGTTATTGGTGTGCCTTGGTCCTTTTTTTATTGTTCATGTAAAGCTGGTTGGTTCAGGTTTCATGTTCTCTCAGCTTTTATTTTGGAGGGAGCTGATGGTTTCAGATCAGCTACTCAGGAGCACCCACAGAAGCCCAAGTCAGGTTCCAGTCAGGTACACTCATTCTAATGTTTGGATCCCTACTAGCAGGAACTCAGAGCAAAATTTGGGAAGTTCCCTAAGGTGGGGGGGGTGCTGAGTTTGGAATTCTCATTAGCTCTGCTGAGTTCTTAGCCAGAGGGAGGTGGAAAACAGGCACTCTGGTGGTCTGCTGAGATCACAGCCGCTATAGAGATGGAGGTCAGAACCCATCCTCTTAGGCTCTCTGCTAAGATCTCAGCCTTATCCTACCAAAGCCAGGTCTTTTCCAGGGCCTTGGAAGGGGCCACAAGCAATCCCAGGTAGGAGGTTGGGTACAGTGCAATTAGGGGAAGCTCAACACCAAGTGGAGGCAGGATCTGGGTGTTCTCAGGCAGTCCCCTGTGTTCTCAGCCCCTATGCCAGAGGGAGGCCTAAAACAAGCACTCTGGCGGTCTGTTGACATACTGCCACCACACAGATCAGTAACAGGTTGTATTTAAAAATATTTAGCCGGGCGTGGTGGCGCACGCCTGTAGTCCCAGCCCTTGGGAGGCAGAGGCAGGTGGATCTCTGTGAGTTCAAGGCCAGCCTGGTCTAAATACTGAGTTCCAGGACAGCTATGGCCACAGGGAGACCCTGCTTCAAAAAGACAAAAAAAATTTTTTTTTTTTTAAATTTATGGTACCTGTTCTGGTCTCCCTCTGGCATAGGGGCTGAGAACTTATGGGACCCACCCGAGAGTGCCTGGATCCTGGCCCCACATGGTGAAGGCTTTGAGAGGGAACTGACACTGATTCTAGCCACTCCAACAGCTGTCAGAATGCTTGAAAACAAATCCCGAGTCCATCACTCTTGAGTCCAGCCTTGGCAGACGAAAGAAAAATGAGGAGGAACCCAATAGAGGGATGCTTTTGGAAGCTCTCATCAAGAAATCCCAATGGACTCTGATATGAACATTTGAAATTTGCCCTGTTCTGACTTTTTCCTGGTTCCCTGTCTAGAACTTGTAATGCTAACTGCTCTTGTCTTTACTTCTCCTTCACATCCCCTAATCACCACTCAAGGACCTTCTTTTCTCCCTACAGATAAGAGTTATGCAATTTGAGAGTCTTTTAGATAGACCCACTGAAGGGGTACCCCAATTGCCTCACCCTGCGTCCCTGTTCAGCATGGAAGAAGCCAGAGCAGTGTGTGTCCTGATTCACTATTGATAATTTGGGTAACTTCTTCAGAGGATAGAGTGCTAAGAATAGGAGGTAGGAATTAGCTAGGCAGTTAGGGTAAAAAGACTCCAAAGAAAAGTAGCCATTTTCTTGGCTAAAAGTCAAAATGTCCTTGGGCCTCTTAGCAACATACTCTGTTCCAAAGACCAAAAATGTTGAAAGTATCTGGGAGCTTTTATCTAATCCTTAAAAGATTTTAAGGTTACCGCTTCAGAGCGGAGAATGTTAGAGTAGCCAAAAGCCCCATTAAGAAAAGAAGGAAGGAAGGAAGGAAGGATAAAAGGAAGGAAGGAAGGAGGAAGGAAGGAATGACGGAAGGAGGAAGGAAGGGAGGATGGAGGGAGGGAGGACGGACAGAAGGAAGGAGGAAGGAAGGAAGGAAGGAAGGATAAAAGGAAGGAAGGAAGGAAGGAAGGAAGGAAGGAAGGAAGGAAGGATAAAAGGAAGGAAGGAAGGACGTAAGGAAGGAAGGAGGGTGGGAGGAAGGAAGGAAGGAGGAAGAAAGGAAGGACAGAAGTAAGGAGGAAGGAAGGAAGGACAGAAGGAAGGAACGACGGAAGGAAGGAAGGAAGGAAGGAAGGAAGGAAGGAAGGAAAAGAAAGAAAGTACATGAACTTGTCAGGAAAAAGCAATGGGGAGATATGGGAGGTGTTGGAGGGGAGCAAGTGGGTGTGGCTTTGATCAAAGACCTTATTATATACATGTCTGAAATTCTCAATAAGTTTTAAAAAATTATTTTTATTTTACGTGTGTGAATGTGTGTAAGTGCACCTGTGTTGTGCAGTGCTTGGGGAGGACAGAGGAGTGTGTCGGATCCCCTGGAACTGGAGTTACAGATGGTTGGTAGCTGCCATGTGGGTGCTGGGAATCAAACCCGGGTCCTCTGCAAAAGCAGCCAGTGCTCTTAACTGTTGAGCCATCTCTCCAGCCTCATGACAGGGATTGTTAACAGACAGGAAAGGTTTTATGTCAGGACTAGAGATTTGGACAGTAGAAACGAAAGTATAATTCTAACAAATGCTGTGTGCAATATCAATGAGGTGTGAATGTGCACGTCTCTTTGGTGTGGCGGTGTTCAGTTGCATTTGCTCATGATCAGTTCAGTGGATCTTGACAAGCCTTTTAAAAGGAAGTTGTTTGGGAGGCTGAGGCAGGAGGGCCCCTATGATTTCAGCCTACCCCAGACTCCTTAGTAGCCTACTCTGTAAGGTTTTCATAAAGACCATCTGTATCTTGTTAATAATCAGTGAGAAGAAATGAGAAGTTTGTCTTTAAAATGTACAGGATTTGGACAGAGAAGATTTATGAATGGCCAGTAAGCACAGAGAAGATGCTCAAAGCCTTAGTCACATAGGGGTGCGTAGTGAGAACTGAGATTCCACACACAATTCTTTTCATCACATCAGGGTATTATTCCAACATTTTATACGTAGAAAAGTTCTAACACTTTGTATTTCTTTTTTAAAAACTCTTCCTTTCCATTATCCTCCCTGGTTCCCCTCCCCTTTTCCCACTGCTTCTGTTTCTTAATTTTGAAACAAACAAATCCAGTAGGAGTTCATGATCTGTGGCCCAAAAACGTCCCTGCCCTGCGTTCATGTAAGAAATGACCTTGCCATCGCCATCTTGTCTCCTGTTAGCCAAGTGCTTTAGCGCTTTCCTTCTCAGCTGTGTGCCAGGCGGTGTGCCACAGAGCTTACACCTGAGCTTACAGTGCACTGTACCTGGACAGTGTGTGCAGGTGATCAGTGAAGTGGGGCTCTACAGTGTGTCTAGGAGAGAGTGCTCAGCCAATGGTGTGAATTGGGGTGAATGAGTCTTTGGAATTTTCAGAATAATATCCAAGATGATTCTTGAAGGACAGTATGTGAAATTACCTGTGGAAAGGGGCGGGGGAGGTGAAGCGCGTTTGGATGAGGGAGGAGCAGCTATGGAAAACATGAGCTAGCAGCATGCTGTCCAGGAACTCTTGGGAGTTACATCATGACTGGGCTGAGGGTTGAGGTACCCTGAGGAGCTGAGACAGAGCTGGAGTGGGACTTGATACTGAGGCTTGGCTGGGCACTAAAAGCACTCAGGATTTGGTCTTAGGTGTGTTACAGAAACACTTGACAGCTGTCGCTAGCTCTGCAGAACTGTAATGTAGAATCAAGCAAATGGGTTTTGCCCCTAGAACCTGTCAAGACTAAGGTTTCTTCTAGGCATATAGATAATTTAAGGACGCGTTTTTCAGTATGGCACAGAATGAAATGAATATGTGGCCTTAGCCTCATGAGCATCTGAACTAGCTAGCTATATTAACCAGCTCTTGACCACAAGACACTATTTCAAAATGCTTCATAGAACAATATACAATCAACATACTAAATACTGTAATCACAGTGCTGTATAGCTTGCAGGGAGTTTGAATTAGACCCTGACAAGTATGCCACAGTGACCCTCCCCTGAATGCCTTTGATTAAGGAGTGATATGGTTAAGATTAGGGATTAGAATGGGAAAGAGCTGGTGTTGAACTGTTGCTGAAATCCTTAGAGGCTATCTCTGAACTCAATAGAAAACTTAACATTAATGTTAAGATTTTCAGTTTGACAACAGTTACCCACTAAATACCCAAGCAGAGAACGAGAGGGAGTGCAGGTGATACGCAATTTAGAACCTTTTCCACCTAAGCCGCAGTATTTGGGTCAGATTTCAGAAGTCTTCTTATTTGGTTCATGCTTGTGCTGTGAGCTGTTGGGCGTGTGGATATTTTCACGTGTTAAAGCTATTCCAGGAGGCACCAGTCCTTCAGTCCTACACCTCACTCCTGTTTCCTGCCAGCTACCCAGGAAAAGAGGACCACTCTTGTTCTGGGTGAAGTTGAAAACCAAATGAGTGGGTACAGTCTTTTCACTGAGATCTGATTGCTGTTACCTGTCAGGCCAGCACTGATGTATCACTAGGCATGTGGTCTGTTTTCTTAGCCTCGGTTGACTCGTCATAGTGTATTCCTGCTGAAGTTCTCACTGCAAGTTGACCAAGTGAAAAAGGTGTCACTCCAACACCCACCTGTGCCTCCCCTTAATGACAGAATCAGCCAACATCGTCAGCTTTATTCCTGAGTGAACATACGCCATCTGCTTTGTGTTGGACACATTAGATTACCTTGCCACCTGGTGTCCCTCAATCTTCCAGTCGGTCTCTGTCTGATACTAATAGTAGATCATGAGCTCTTTCTCGGTAAAAGAAACACTTTCTGCTGTTCTTGCTGAAGGTAAGGATGGTCGTTTGAGGCAATGAACTGATTTTTTTTTTTTCCATTCAAAGCATAACATTGAACTAACAGAAAAAACAAAAACATCAGCTATGTAAGGAAGATTGTCTGAGTCAGGGATTATTTCAGACCATTGGGAAAATAAACCAAACAAGGAATTAGGGTTTTAAGACATGGTATAAAAAATAATCCAAGTTCTGTTTTACAATGAAATGCATTCAAAGGTGAAAAAAGTAACAGTTAATGTTTTAAAACCTGTATGTCTTTACTACAGTATGCCATCAGAGTTTTCCTGTAATACTCTCTTTTCCCACGACCTACTGTCTGGCTAGGTCCCAGAGGTCAAATATAGAGTCCTTCCACTCTCCCTTGTCATCTGGACAGACCAACCCTGTTCTGAGCATTGTTTAAAGTTAGTATCTTTCGGGGTTGCCTTATAAATGTGTCAGAGGTGTATATTGAAATGTACAGTGCAGTGCTTTCAAAGTGTAAGGGTGATAGGAGAGTTGGTTGGCCTCTAAAGGGAGTCAGACAGAGCTTAGTACATCTTCTTTGACTTTAGGAGGAATGTTTCATCACATCTCTGAGCCCCTGTGAACTATGGGTAAGGTTTGGTGTTCATTTCTGCCATAACGTGGACATTTTACTCAAGGCACTTGATCCCTCATCTCTTCTCTTGTCTAATTCTGTGCTGTCATCTACAGAGATAAGTGTGTGGTGTTTATGCATAGGGAGAATGCTCCTTCCCTGAGGCAGGACAGTGGGTCGTTTTGGTCCCTGCATTGTTGCAAAGGAAGGAGCCCTTGCTGACTAATGCTGCACGTCAGCTGTCAGGGCTGTCTTCATGTGCTCAACGAGGAGCCTTCATCTAGAGTGGCAGCTGCAGCGAAGTCATTTCTAATTAAGTTTGGGATAATCTGCCATGGTCCCCCCACCCAATTAGTTTTTTGCAGTGATCAAACTAGAGAAAGCTTTGCTAATACATGAGATTCTCAAGTCTTTCTTTCGGGATGCCTGTTTCTGATTATCCCACCCTAAAACGTAGCCACTGCTGAGAAGTCTCATGTTTGAAGTCCACCCGTTGCCAAAAGAACACATCCTAATTATAAACTCAAGAATTGGGAAAGTAATACCAAGTGGGTTTCTTAGGTTTGTTCTTAGACATTTGATGTTATCTGATGCTATTTAAGGTGAGATTGCTTTTAAAATTTATGTTTCAATTGTCCTTTGCATGTGTGTGGAAATTCAATTGCTTTCTTAACTGAGATATTGAATTTGCTTATTATAATAAACTATCTTTAATTTTTTTGTTCTTTATGTAACAGTAGTCACCTGAGAGTAATGACAGTTTTGTTTCTTTCTTTCCAGTCATTTTCTATCTTTTTTATCCTGCCTATTGCCTAAGACCCCAGGACATTGTTGAGTAGAAGTGGTGATAGCAGGCATCCTTGTCTCATTCCCGATCGCAGAGGCGAAACGTTCAACGTTTCGCCATTACATGTGACGTCGCTATAGGACTGTCATAGACACCTTGAGGAGATTAAGGAAATTTCCTTCTTAGTTTGCTCAGATACTTTGTCGCAAATGGGTAATGGATTTCACCAAATGCTTTAAAAGTACAGTTAGCGCATTACCTTTGGCCTTTGTTCTGTCAGCGCACTAAATTGGAGTGATTAAATTTTGAATGTTAAATCCATCCAGAACAACATTGCGTTCCCAATATAAATCCATGTTGGTTTGATACGGGTGCTGGTCCTGTAACTCTGGGTTTCACTTGCAAGTATTTCGATAGTTTTTACATATATATTGACAAGATGGATTAGCTAATACTGTTTTTTCTTGAAAGATATTTTTTAAAGTCCCAGTGTTAAGGTTGTACAGGCCTTATGAAATAATTTAGAAAATGGTCTCTATCTTTTTTTGGCTCTTCTACTTTATTTATTTTCTTTGCAGAAAATAATGTCTTTTAATATTACCTGAAATATTTTGTGTAGGATTGGTAGAATTTTGTCTTCCTTCAATGGCAATGCACCAGAGAAGCCATTTGGGCCTGTAGTTTATCTGGGGAGGTTTTAAAACATGGGCTCATTTTATTTTGTAGTAGGTATTAGATTGTATAATTTACCTGTCTCCCTTTTGGGCCCGTTTTGACTACTGGGTGGTTTTGTAGAGGAGTTCTGTTTTCTGAGGTATGTTTCTCATATTTTATCAGGTAGTTCCCAACCTTCCCGTTTTGTAGAGGAGTTCTGTTTTCTGAGGTATGTTTCTCATATTTTATCAGGTAGTTCCCAACCTTCCCGTTTTGTAGAGGAGTTCTGTTTTCTGAGGTATGTTTCTCATATTTTATCAGGTAGTTCCCAACCTTCCCCTGATAAATGTTCCCTTTGTATTAGTTACCACCTTCACCACATACTCTGTAGCCATGAACATATCTTCTTTCTCAACAATTGCTCACTTGTTTCTCTCTGTGTGGACTCGGTGGTTTCCTCTTTCCTTCAGCAATGTACCAACCACTGCTGTAGTAATTTACCGTGAAATCCCATTGCTGCTGCAACCTGGCTGCTGGGACCTTCCTGCTGCCATATTTGTCCTTTCGATGTGCTGTCTTTGAACGTGTTCGCTCTTCCATATGTCTAGCTTTCTTAAGCTCATCTTGTACTTTTCTCAGCCTGTCTCAAAATCGCCCATTTCTTTAAGGAGTCCTGGTTCTTTGTAATTGTCAGTAGACACAGAAACTAAGACTTGGCACTGGGCTCACTGCTGCTGACTTGGTGGCATTCTCACACCTAAGTGAACAAAGCTAGAAGAATGTTTACACGTGGTTGTATATGCAAGCGTAAGCACACACATGCTTACATCTGCACCGTGTTCACATAGGACCTGTGTGTTCTAGCTTCAGTTCTGCTCCAATTTCTCAGAGGTGGTCTACCTTTTCCCTTCCGTATTCCTGACTCCTTTCTCTTACGGTGAGAAATCTGCCTACATCAGCCTTGCAGTGTCTGCCATTTTATCAGCAGTCTGCACTTAGACTCCTCTGGCTGCACGCATATGTTTGGGTTCTGACCAACCATGCAGCCTTTCCTACTTGTAGATGCCCGTGTGGCCCTCAGCGTGGACTCTGGTTGAAGCTCCCCTCACCGCATCCTATGGAGGCTGACATCTTGCTGTAGTTCAGCACTATAGTCAAGGCTCTCCCTGTCCAGGCCCAGCTGCCCTTCCTGCACCACCTCCAGGGCACCCTCCCTGTAGTTGCTTACAGTGTTGAGCCACCTCGCCCTGCCCATGTTCTCCTGGTCAGGTGCTCTCTGCGTGGACTTGCCTATTATTACTGGGTTTTTACAACCTTCACAGTCACCTACTCCAAGGCTCTTGTCAGGCTCTGACTCCCCTTGTCATCTGCTCCTGTGCCAACGACCTAGACACAGTCCTTCACTTGTCTAGACATGTCTGCCACTGTGTACGATCCCCCCTTACCTGCTGAAGCTTTGACTTCCTCCAGGGGGTCCTTCTCACCCTGCTTTGGCCCCAACATGCTGTGGAGGGCCACCCCTGTTGCCCTCTTCCCTGAGATGAAAGCCCCTTTCCCTTCCCTGAACCCTGACACTGTGCCACGCTGCCCTGCTCCCATATGGACAGGGATACTCTTCTTGCATTGCCTGAGCCCCAGAACAGCACACTGAACTTGCACAGATGGCTCTCTTCCTCATCTGCTCGGGCTCTCCCATACTTCTTGAGGTCCTGAAGCTTTCCAACCCCTAGTTCAGCCTCAGGGCCAAGGTTTTCAGGGGGAAGACTCACTGTCTTTTGAATGTCTATAGGAGCTGAGATCCTGTCTTCTTGTTCATTTCTGACATTAATAATGACATCATCTCTCTTTTTCTCTCTGACCGATTTGCTCTGGTAGTAATTTTATATGTGTTTTAAATTTATTTTTATTTTTCTGCATTTTATTATTTTATCCTTCCTATTTTGGCTTTAATTTACTGGTTTTGTCTTGGTTTAGCTTCTTGAAGTACATGTTGAGCCTTAATTTATTACCAGCTGATAATCAACTTTTACAAATTTCCACAGGTACTTAAAAGTGAATTCTGTAGTTGTTGACTATCTACCCTTTTTTAGAGCTATGGTTCTCACTGGTATCTGAACTATGAGGTTAGGAGCTATAGACTACATTCTGTGTATGCATGCATACATATTAGTTTTTCTAGAGTAAGAAAATACTTTGTTTTGTAGGCACTGTGAACATGCTGTTGGTAAGTTAAAATACTTAACATATATCCATGATAATATATATATTTGGTCTTTTTGAGTCAGGGTCTCCCTGTAGCCCCAGATGTCCTGGAACTCACTATGTAGACCAGGCTGGCCTTGAACTCACAGAGATCCGCCTGCCTCTACCTCCCAAGTGCTGGGATTAAAGGCGTGCGCCACCACGCCCGGCGATAAATATTTTTATGGGTATAGCATTTCCATAAAGTAAAGGTATGTTAAGGGCGTGAAATTAGGCAGTCAAGCAAGAACTGAAGCAAGGGAAGGCATCATTGCTTTGATGTTTGATGATCCCACTAGAAATTCCTCTTTCTACCACCGATTCCAGGGATTGAACTCAGATCTTCAGAATTGGTTGCAAGCACTTTACCTGCTGAGCCATCTCAGTGGCCTCTAGAAATTTCTTAATGTTGATGTTTACTATGTAATTTAATAATAGGTGATTGCTACTTTAAAAAACAGGTATCTTGAAATTATTTCCAGTGTCAAATTTAGGCCAATTTTAATATTTATACTATACACAGCATGAAGTAGTTGTCAGCTAGAATAAAGAGATTATTGTAAAAGTTTTTAAAAGGAGACTTCAGGAGCTGGGGAGATGGCTTAGTGGGCAAGAGTGCTTGCTATGAAAGTAAGGGGACCTAAATTCAATTTCCCAGCATCCATCTAGATGCCAGGCACGACTGCATGTACCTGTAACCCCAGCTCTGGGTGTCAAGACAGGTGGACCGTGGGAGCCCCTGGCCAGCTAGTCTAGCCAAAACAGTGAGCTTCAGGTTTGATGAGAAACCCGACTCAATAAATGAGGCGGAGCGCAGTTGAGGAAGACACCTCCTGTCCTCCTCTGGCTTCCACATGGGTGCACATGGTCACATGCACCTGCACACATGTGTATGCAGGTGCCCCCACACACACACAAAAGGCAGCAATTTAGTTCCACACACACTTTCTCACCGTTCACTCTCAGATGTGGAACACTTAGGGTAAAGGTGTCATTACTTTTAGAACCTTGAGATATGATGTGGCCAAAATAAGTTGTGTATCCCAATCATAGCTGTAGGATTGTTTTTCTGAACTCTATAGGACAGTGTGGGGGGACCTTCATATCTTTGGATATCATGGCCTTTTTTGTGTGCTTGATCTCTGGAGCAAGTTAGGTACCTCTGAACAAGAGCCTAGTGACAAGCTCAGCTGCCAGAGTGCACTCATTGGTTGTCAGTGAGTCACAAACTTCAGGAGTTAAGACCTGCTGGATACCGTAAGAGGACATTGAGAAGAGGAGGATTGTTATACAGAACAGCTATTGAGGGAGGGAGGGACGGAGGGAGGGAGGGAGGGAGGGGGAGAGGGAGAGAGAGAGAGAGAGAGAGAGAGAGAGAGAGAGAGAGAGAGAGAGCGCTATAAGTTGGGGGCAGTCAGGGACATAGATCTGTCTTAAGAAGCTCACAAAAGGCATTGCAGAGGGAAGCTTTTTGATCTGTGATTAGGGGCTCATACAACGGGGGGGGGAGAGGGAGGGGGAGGGGGAGAGAGAGAGAGAGAGAGAGAGAGAGAGAGAGAGAGAGAGAGAGAGAGAGAGAGAGAGACACTCCAGTCAAACTGAAAACTGAGATCAGCTGCCAAATGCAGGGATAAGGAACATTGCTTGCTTTCCAGCCAGTACCTCCCTGTCTTCCTCTTTCCTGCACCCTGCCTTGCTCAAACATCTCTTCTTTTTCCACATGGAAATGATAAATGACACTCACTGTCCTTACCTCCGTTTTTAATGGCTTCTGATTAAGCCAGTTAAGAGATCCATTTCTTCTACCAGTGGGGAGTTTGGTAGACTGTGACTCGCCTCTGTTCTGGGGATCCATGCACAGTGTGCAGAGACCTCTAGAAAGGATCACTTCCTGCCTCATCAATGGTAAAGTTGAAAAGCCTCATGCTTCAGAGCCACTGCATTGGGGATGCCACTTCATACTTGGGTGTTATCTACTTTAGATCATTGGCTAATGAAGTTCCATCTCTGGAGGCTTCCTCTGTGGTGTTCAGTGATTTATAAACTGTATCCATAGCAGCTGTATTTGCAAACAATGGAAAATGCAACAGTCATGTTTGTTTTTGTTTCTAATTTGTCTTTCTAGCCATCAAAGTTCAAGGTGAAGTTTCTGGTACCCAGATTCTCCTGTTTGTCTCCACCTTCCTTCTGCATCCGTTCATTGACACAATTGTCAGTTCTTAGCCACAATGTGACTGTTTCACCTTGAGCAGGAGGAAGGAGAAGGAAAAGCCAGTTGTGTGTTCTTGCTTTTATCAGGAAAACCAAAGCACTCCTTCAGGCGGAAACCTTCTGTTTAAACTTCATTGCCAGGTGTAACCGGAGCCCTCCTTGGGAGAGGATGGGGGTGCACCTTCGTGCAGCCATGGAATTTGGGTCCCCTTCACATGGACTACCCCAAATGGCTGGTTAATGCCAAGGGTCTCGTCTGTTGGCTGCCACATGCAACATGGTTACTACATCCTCTCTAGCTGACCTTCAGCAGCATGATTTCACTAACTTTCTCAAAGTTTGTATACTAGACATAGCAGGTTAGACATTTGATTCAAAATTAGGGCTTCTGTTCAAGTACATAAATTCACGCCAAGCTGAAACGAATTATTTTTCATTTGAACTAGGCTTTTTGAAATCTTTAAGATGGAGTTTTTAGTTTTTATGTAAAACTTAAGGAAGAGCTGTATTGAGTATTCAGCTGACCCCCATAACAATTACATTGTGAACTATCTTCTCCAGAGTCCCTTCTGTGGGAGCATTGTCTTAACTTGAATGATATTGCATTCTGGGTCTGTTTACACAGCCTTAACTATATTTAAACTGTAAACTGAATGTGTTTCCTTACGTGTCCCCCTTACACCCCAACCATGTTCAAACATTTGTTTAGTCTCAATCACTGAGACAAATTATTGTGGCAAAAAATAAAAGGATAATTTAAAAGTCAACAAAACTGTGTTAGTGGTGGTGTTGTGGGCCAGGCTTAGCTATGCATTGGAGTTAGACCCAGCTCTGAGGTTGACAAGCAGAAATTGAATGTAGCTCATAGAGTGACTCATTTTAGGATGCTGGAACCAGGTAGATGTGGGAAAATACTGAGCTGGATGCTGATGAGAATTCACCCCGGTAAGTAAATGAGGTTCTTAGGGCTTTCCTGCCATGCTTTACTGCTTTGTCTAGAGAGGCCACCAAAGGGAATAGATGGGATGCATATATGTTGGCATTGTTGGGGATAAAAGACCAAATAACCAAGTGATTTGCATCAGATTTGTTCTTATGGTAAGTAACAATATTTGGCTTTTATTTTTCCTGTCTTATTGGATGGGAAGAGAGGAGTAGGGAACCAGGTGAGTTTCTTTCTGTGCCTGGACTAAGGAAAGAAAAAATTCACTTAGGAAATTTAATAGTTATGATGTTAAACTGTTCATCTACTTTTAAAAGCTAGTTACAGTTACTGTGAACTAAGGCTGCCTGGAAACAGTGACCACACTCTTGTCCTTGTCAGGAAACTGCATTCAAAGAATGAGAAGGACGCCCCCACTGGATGAGCTGCAGCCACCACCCTACCAGGACGACAGTGGCTCTCCCCACCTCTCGTGCACGCCCTCTGAAATTGGGGATGGAAAGTGTGAGCTCTCTCACTGCAGCAACAGCCCACGGTGCTCCTACAACAAGTGCCCAAGTGAAGGAAGCACAGGCCATGAAGCAGAGAGCTTTCATAACAAAGGGTATGAAGAAGACGTCCCGAGTGACAGCACTGCGGTCCTGAGCCCTGAAGTAAGCGGAAGCCCCTTGCGTGGAGGCTGACGGTCCTGTACTTTTCCTCTTGACAAGAGCAGGTCTTACCAACGTCTCACTCTGTTGTTGTCTCATAGCCTTGTCTGTCATCTGACAAGGTCATTGGGGTTGTGGAAGCTTACATTCCACACCTTCCCCCATCAGAGAGATGGGGAGCTGAGCTGGGAATGGCTGTTGTTGGAGGCATCCAACTTGTTCGCTCCTGTTGAGTTTGGGGTTTCATGTTTTTATTTGTTTTGGACTAATTCTTATTGTTACAGGATTACCCAGTGTTCCACAAGCCTTTTGAATTAATCCTATGCCATTTTTCATTTCATAGGCTATGAAAGGGATGAACAGCGGTCAGCTTTACTGATGAGCTTTCACAGTAATAGGAGCTTAGAGTGGCTGGTTGATTGTGCTTGTTACTTTCTGGAGTTAAAAAAATATGATAGCAAATTCGTTGTAGTTTCAAAACGTTGTTGTTTTCCAGAAGAATTTGTCCTAATCATTCTGTAATGATGTGGGCTATAAAGGTGACCCGGAAGTCTCATGTGTTGATTTTAGGGTTCACTTTCCTTTCCAAGTTTTGCATTGCAAGCTTCTACAACTTTCATTCCTGATAACATTCAGTCATACTGGTGTACGTTCACTGTTAGAACGTGAGGTTTTTTATCTTCTGACTGAAGAATGAAGGTGGCTTTCTAGTACATGGTGTGATTAAGGTGTGTGCAGAATTTCCTCAGTTTGGAGGTTTTTCTCCTCCTATAATTGTCAAAAACACTTTAGTTACTTTTTCAGTATGTTATTACTATAGTATCTGACCTAGAGGGAAATACTAAAATTATGGGCTCGCAGGGATCTCAGAGCGCCAGCTGCTGGGCGTGGCGCCGGTCTCCCCGGCTGCTGGGGTGCGGTCGGTCGAGCACCGCGTCTGCTGTTCGGGTCCCAGGCTCTCCGCCCCAGGGTCCCTGTTTCTCTGCGTTGCTGAGGCTCTCCGCAGCTACCCGGGGCTGGCGGCTCTAGAGGACCGTTGTCAGCTACCCCGGCGGGTTCTGTTCCAAACTACAGGGCACTCCCTCGAGGTACCAGATCCGCGGCCGCCGGATCACGTGGGGAGATGCCAGAAGGCGAAAGCAGAATCTCCGCGAGTCGTCGTTTACGAAGAGACAACCCTCTCCAGGGAGATGCAGGATTCAATGATACAGCTTCAGACACAGCTTCTGGTGCAACTCTGATTTATTAAGGAGAAACCAGGATATTTATATTGTGGGGGCAGTGGCAAAAGCCTTAGTTGATAGGTGCTTTTAGGATGCCCCATTTACATGTGGTGGTGGGCTTCCATCAGGCTGCTAGACATTGCCTGATTATCACACAGGAAAACCTGGCAGTTCCTATGCCAGAGGCCATGTATCTGTGGCGGCTACTTCAAAGATGAGTCAGGAAGAGAGCAGGGGGCGCCCTGCTGAGAAGAGGAGTCCTTCCATTCATGCCGAGCCGGCATGCAGCTATCCGGACATGGAAAGACTACAACCCAAAACAGCAGGAGTCCCCAACATAAAATGATATTTTAGGTTAAATACATCAGTGTGTCATCAGTGTCCTTGAAGAAATTTGAGGCCCCTTTGTGGTTTTGCAGACTGTATAGGAAACCACCGAGGTAGCAGTGACACCTGGGTTAGAAAGTAACAAGGGCAGCAGCTGATACCAGCTGTGCTGGGGGCTGTGCTATGAAGTTTACCAATCAGCTCACTTCACTGTAATAGTCACTTCTTTAGGAGGTGACCAATGTTAAACCTCAGAGAGAAGCGAGTGACTCCAAATCAGTGGAACTCATATTCCAACCCAGGCCCATCTGAGCGCAGAAAAGGTGCTCTGAATATCGACCTTAAGTCACACCTTCTTGGCCTGGGGTGTTGGCTCAGGGATTACTTTGTTGCCGTTTGCAGTGGTGTCCTCTCAACACACCCTAGGTGAGCTGTCCCAGAGGCTTCAATGACCAAAGTCAGATATTCAGATGACACCCAGATGCCTTAGTGTCTGTCTCTGTCTCTGTCTCTGTCTCTGTCTCTCTCGTATGTGCATGTGTATATGTGTGTATGTCTGTGCATGTGCATGTAAATGTGTCTGTGCATGTGTGTATTTTCATCTATTTTGGATATAAAACAGGAAAAGGAATGAAATGATGTAGTTTAACACAACTTGGCATAGGATGTCACAAGGGGTAGGTGGCAAGCCCCACACTGAGCACAGCTCGAGGAATGCCCATACATCTGCCTCACTGTGCTCACCAGCAGTTTTTTACCACCTGCTAAGGACCAGAGTTGAGATGTGACCTAGGGTACCCACACTGGCAGTACACGCTAGTTTTTGAGAGAGATTTAAGGGCAAATACACCTGAAACTTGCCAGTTAACCCGAGTAACATATTTTTCACTGTATTTCCTAAGTACAGCCCAGAGGCAATGTGGCACAGTGTGGGCTTTCTTCCTCTTTGAGGGATGACACCCATCCCTCCATCACAGTTTCTTTGTAGTCTGTGAATCTTTGCATATCTTGCTGGTTGTTAACTTAGCAATTCTGCCTTTGTCTCTCCAGCTGCTTCCTTACTCATATCTGAGGTCAGCTCTAAGTCCCAGAAGCTGGTACTTACTGTCTGTGTTGTCTTTGGAGTGTCTTCCACTTGGCTTGTTTTGTGTCTTCAGCAGCATTATCAAATATGTTCAAATAATGTATCAAGTATGTGTTACTTAAATGTTTAGATGTGGACTTCCAATAGCCTAGGCTAGTATAAAATTCATGTTTTTCCAACTTTATTTTACATCCCTGACTATGTATCACGGTTCAAATGGAAAATTCCTACAAGCCCATCAGGTGTTGTCCTCTTAGCCAACGGATCCCTAGAACTTTGGCCCTGACACCCTGAAAGGAGAAGTGTTTTCCTACAGCTTTGTTAAGAGTGCAGAGTAGTTTTGAATGCAAAGGTTCTCCGTGGGATTTCTAAGAGTTGTTAGAATGGAGGGGTTGGAAACAAAATCAGAAATTGCTGTATAGGACCTTGTAAATTTTGGATTTCCTGAAAATCTTTGAAACTGTGGTTCTATTTTTAAAAATATTAAATTGAAATACCAAAGATATTAATAACATAACAATTATGAAATGGTACATATTTAAACAGGTTACTCTAAATTCTGAGCTGGGTTAGAGTGCTTGCTATGTAAGCATGAGGAACTGTATTTAGCTCTCAGCACGCATGTAAAAGCTGCCATGGCTACACATACCTGTAACCCCAGTGCTAAGGGCCAGAGACAGGAGGATCGCTGGGGTTTGCTGGCCAGTCAGTTTAACCAAAAACTATTAAGCTCCAGGTTCAGTGAGATTCTTCTCTCAAGGGGATAAAGCAGGGAGAGATGGGACAGGACACCAGCATCCTTTCCTGGCTTCAGCAACCTGTGCACACTGGCATGCATACCCACATACCATGCATATACTAAACATATGCAACATACACACAAAAGAAATAGATGATTTTTAAAGAACTCAATAAATGATATGAACAGTTGTTTCTATTTTCTAAGTACGATAGCGATAACTGCGTAAGACTTACCAGATCAAAGACTCCTGTCTTTTTGTTGTTTTCTTGTGAAAGAAGAGCCCTCTCCCACAACCTAAATGGCTTCACATAGAAGTGCAAAATGGGTGCATTGGGTGTTGTACCCCACAACCAAAATTGGCTAAAAAACACAAAAGGCAGTTTCTCTTCCACTCAAGAACATTCTACATAAGCAAGGCTTTGTGTGACAGTCTTGTTCGAGGCCCAGCTCCTATGAATGCCATTGTCTACAACACTGTCCTCATCCTCATGGTCCAAGCTGACCCCACACAACTGCCTGTGTGACAGCTTGTGCGGAAAGAGAGTGGAGGGCAGGCTCTCTGTTACAGGCTTGCTCTAGATGGTTCCACAGAAGCTCTCCATGCATCCATTAAAGCTGCACCCATAGGTCCATCTAAGAGAGGCTCTGGGGTACAGGGCTGTCTCTGGGCGTGGTGTCACTGGCTGAAACTCAGGGAGTTCTTTGAACTAATGGGAGAAGGGAGACCCAGGTCAACACTCTTCACTGCTACAATGACACTAAATCCAAGTTTAGAAAGCTTTGGAACGTTCTACCAGTGGTCCAGAATTGAAAGTAAAAATCATTAAAATTTTGTTTAAACACTTGAAGGGTCAAAGTATGTAGCTGGAAGGTTAGAAGCCTGACTTAGGCCTGGTCAGTAACTAGATAAAACTCCCAGATGTCTCTTAGTCTGGTGGGAATTTGAGATGGTCTCTGGCAAAATGGGCCCTGTTTCTGCCTGTGTCAAATCAGCATGTGTGGCGTCAGCCTTCAACTTGTGAAATGAGTATTTCACCATGTCAGAGGATGTTAGAAAAATACATTGTTTTGAATTCCGGCTGAATATTGAAATAAATATGGTCTGTAACACGGAGACCAGAATCTGGCTGGCAGTGTCTTGAGCCGTTTTTATTTATACTCTTGTTTCCTATTTCCAGTGATTTGTCCCACCAACAATTTTTAAGTCTTAGTGTGTTTACATCCTTTGTTAGATGGGAGCATCTTAGAGCTAACTCTGATGGATCCACATTTTCTGTAGCATTGAACTTTCTTACATCCTCCAGGCTCCTCCTTCAGGAGCAGAGACTGACATTAAAATGCCCATTTTCAACTCTCATTTATATAAACATACATCCAACTTTCTCAAAGCTGTGATAGTGACTGTTACACTCCAAAGATGTTGCTGTTAAGGTTTTTTAGACTTACCACATATTACTCTGCCCTATAGGAACACCTTTGGCTGTAGTTGACTGACTGCTAGTTATAATGCTTTTTTTATGCCAGCAAATGAAATTGTTTCCATATTGTACTCTCAAAGAAATGGGTACTAATTTGCATGCTAGATTAAGTAGTAGAGTTAAAGACTAAAACATTTCAATTTGCTTTTCCTAGGGTATGTCAGCTCAAGGGTCCTCCTCACAGCTTCCTAAACCTTTTGATCCTGAGCCAGAAGCTAAATATGGCACCCTGGATGTGACTTTTGACTATGACTCACAAGAACAGAAGCTTCTGGTAACAGTGACAGCTGTCACAGACATCCCAACATATAACAGGACAGGTGGTAACTCATGGCAAGTACACCTTGTTCTTCTACCTATAAAGAAACAGAGAGCCAAAACCAGCATCCAGAGAGGGCCATGCCCTGTCTTCACAGAAACGTTTAAATTTAACCATGTCGAATCTGAGATGATTGGAAACTATGCAGTTCGGTTTAGGCTGTATGGTGTACGTCGCACGAAGAAAGAAAAGATTGTGGGGGAGAAGATTTTCTATTTAACAAAGCTGAATCTTCAAGGGAAAATGTCTTTACCTGTGATACTGGAACCTTCTTACACTCCTTCTGTGAGTATCTCATCGGATGACCTGGATACAGTCTCTGTTCATGGCACATGTGTGCACAGTGGAGAGTGGTCTGGAGTCAACCTAGCTGCTTCCTCAGGTGTCACTGGGTGCTACTCAAACCTTTACAAAGTTATCTAAGCCCTCTTTTCTGTGAAAGGTGCCCTTGAAGATGACACATGATTTGCTTTGTGCATTTTGTTTTCTACTTCAAATCTCTCACCCAGGTCCCATGTGTTTGCTCCCTGTTAACTGGGCATTAAATGGCTGATGGCTCATTGTCCAACCCTTTCCCTTCCAGGTTAGACTACACTAAGAACACCTGAGGAGCCGTCTAAACCCTGTCCTGTAGTGTGTGCTGCTGCCTAGGATAGAACTGGTCATCTTTCTAGAACTACCATGAAATTATATTAAAAGTCCAAAAAGTTGGCCTCACTGTTCTAAACAAAGATTTTGAAGTTTTTCTGGGAGAACAATTAAGCTTAAGACTCAATTTTTAAATTATTTTCCAGAGTAACCACACATCTCTCTACATAAAACATATTTATTTTTATTTTTTGTGTATGAGTATATTGCCTGCATGTATGTAAAGTGCACCCGTGTCATGCAATGCCCATGAGGTCAGAAGAGGGTGTCAGATCCCCTCGAACTGTAGTTATGGATGGTTGTTAGCCACCATGTGGGTTCTGGGAATTGAACCTAGGTCCTCTGCAAGAGCAGCCAGTGCTCTTAATCTGCTGAGCCGTCTCTCCAGCCCCCCTCGCTCCATATTTTTTAATAAAATTGCCACAAGATATTGCAGGTTACAAGAGAGAAATGTCTGTAATGTTTATTTAAACCAGGGAGATACATTATATCACATAGTTATTTCAGTTATGAGAGAAATCTGTGCCTTGTGATGAGTAAAGTATCATTTATATTTATTCCTTCCTGTGTTATATTGAACAAGAGACATTTTTATAATGTAAACGTGCAGATTTTTAGAATAGACTTAAATCTTAAAATAGAGGTCTAATGTTTCAGGACTGTTTGTAAACTCTGAGTATTATTACCTAAGACCTGACTTAGAACCCATTGCATCATGCCAGGCAGCATCTGAACTTGTAGACCCCCCATTCACAGACCAGCCAGACCACTTAAAGTGGCTCCTTTCAGGGTCTGTAAAATGAAGGGATGATGGTAGGTGTAGTATGTTTTATGGGTTTCAGAAGAAGTGAGTCTTTATTGGTAGAATTAACACATTATTTAAAAATTTTAGAATAACCATTTTGGAAATATGCCTTGAAATTTTTTGCTTTATTCTTGAGAGTTTCATATACAAATACAATGAAATTGGATCATATTTACATATTTTTACATAGTTACAGCTCCATTCCGCTCTTCGCCTCTTCCCATGTCTCCCTCCCAACTTCATCTCTCCTTTAATAGCTTGGTAAATCCATTCAAGTGTTGCCCATATGTGCATGGATGTGGGACCATCTATTGGAACATGGGGATCCTTCCAATGGCCACATCTTCAAAAAATGGCAATTCTTCCTCCCCCAGCAACTACCAACTGCCAGTAGCTCCTGAGTAAGGGGTAGGGCTGGAGCTCCTCTACCCCATCCATGCTGGAATGTTGACTGGCTTGATCTTGTGTAGGTCTTGTGTGGGTGACCAGGTCTTGTGTGGTGACCACAGCTGCTGAGTTCATGAAGGCAACAGCCATGGCATGTCCAGAGGACAGCATGTCACAACGCTTCTCCCATTTTCTGGCTCTTACGTTCTTTCTTCCTCCTCACCCACGATGTTCCCTGAGCTTTGGCTATGCTGGGTTGATACAGACATCCTGTTTAGGGCTGAGCACTCAGTCTCTTATTCTCAGCCCTTTGACCAGTAGTGTATCTCTCCATTGACTGCTGCCCACTGCAAAGAGATGTTTCTCTGACCAAGGCTGAGAGTAACCCACATCTATGGGTAGAAACAGAGAGCACGACCATTTAGCAAAGTAACAAAAACAGGTTCTGCCCTAGGGCCTATGACCTCCCCAACCATAGGATTTTTCACCAGGATTCTAGTACCAGGCATGAAATTCCCTCTTTGGGAATAAGCCTCAAATCCAATCAGAAAGCAGTTAGTTACCCCGTAAGAGTCATGCTACTAATGCACCAGTAGGTACAGGTTGCTTGTCAAGTCGATACTGCAGCATGCAGAATCCACTGCTGGCTAAGACCATTGCTGTGTTTTCTTCCCCAGCAGCCTGCATGCCATCCGGTACTGTGAAAACTGACCTGCCGGGAAGTTTCCTGGGGTTGAGCTTCATTCTCTTTTCCTGCTGTCAAAGTGTGGTGTATTCAACAGTAAGGTCTTACCTTACCGTTATAGTTATGGAGAGCAACCTAGGGCAATGGCAGTAGCCTGTGTTGATTTGGAGGCCTCTGTGGCCTCCCTGACCGGTTGCTCATAGGGAGGTAGCTCATGCCTTGCACTGTGATTTTCATTTACTAGCCCATGTAGTCTGGGAGTCATTGTCCACCATGCAGGGTAATTCCATTTGAACTCTTCTTTCCTTTTTTAAAGTCACTTTTTGAGGTTAACTAGTAGATTTCCATTAGGGTTTTCTATCCTTAATTTGGGTTAGCCCACTGCTCCCTCTACTCTGTGTCCGCCCACTGCCATTCCCACCTAGTCCCTTAATCTGCACTGTTCCTACCTTTTCTTTGGTGTCACATTTATTCTGTCCCTCCAGTTTTTTTTAATTGGGTTGTGAGATAGTAGGCTTCCATACAAGGTTTCATACACCTTCCTTTGGGTTAGCCCTCCCCACCCCTGTTTTCTCCCTCCCTGCCCCTTTCCACCCTGGTATTGCACCTCTCTACTTTTGTTTTACCCGTAATCTGCTCCTCCCTCCTCCCTTAGCGTGAAGTCTTCCCCACAAAGACCACTTTCTAATTTGCTGGCTTCCACTTGTGCTCCAAGCTAAACATACAAAAAAGATCTGAAGCTAGAATCCACATACAAGAGAAAACATACAGTGTTTGTCTTTCTGGGCCTGAGTCGTCTCACTGAGTGTAATCTTTCCAGTTCCTTTATCAACCTCCAAATTTCATGATTGCATTTTTCTTTACAGTGGGTAATATTCCATTGTGTAAATGCCTTTTAAAGTGATAGTTTATAAAAGGAGAAAAAGACGGAAAAGGCAGGCGATGTTTTAGGCGATAGTACGCATTTTCATAAAAATAATATTCTGTGATTATTAGTTCAAATTTTTTTCACATTTATATATATTTGGTTTTTTTATATTTTATTATTTATATTTTTTTAATCTTTTCTAATTTTTAATACCTACATGATTAGAAGAAGCATTTCACTACAGCTTTAACATATTCAGTAACACACTCCAGAGCAAAAATACATCTTTTTCAA
>NW_008360311.1:2612062-2613054 GCF_000622305.1 Nannospalax galili
GCTTTCCTTTTCGGTGTTTAAGGCCATAGAGTTGGCCCAGATAAACCAATTTATTTTTACTCTTAAGGGCTTTTGAGGATCTGTTCCTCAGGGGTCACATGGACTTGGGAGGAGCCCCTGGCTCCTGTCTTTTACCAGTTCCGCCTATGTGAAGACAGGTCAAAGGTCCTACTCGACCAAGGCTAGCTTCACTTGGAAGCATGGAGGAAATGTTTCCTCTGTGTTGACCCTCCTCTTTGTAGACTGGACGCTGGTTCAAGTCCATCTGGTGGGGTCTGCTCGGCCTCCTTGATCAAGAGGACAGGTGACCCACCACAATTACAGGACATTTTGAAAGACGCTCGTAGTCCCCTGGAACTAGTCGACCTAGGAGGGCAAGGAGCAAAAACTGTCCTTTATGTCCCTCTGACCAAATTATTATAGACCTCAAAGTAATTAAACATCCAAGAAGGTTAGTTCTACCAGTCTGGTACTTTTAATTACTGTGTGTCGTGTAGATAAATCTTGGGCAAAGACCAGTTGTTCTCAGATAAACCTTACCTAGACATATGTTTCTTGATCTGCTATGTATAATTCGGCGGTAGATTGTTGGAGTAATATGGTTCCCTCTGGTTTTTAAAACTAGCTAGGCATTATTTATCTCTCACATTGTCTCACCCCTCCACCATAGTTTTCCCACTTAAGGTGCCTCCATTTCCCCCCTTTCTCCCTTAATAATGCCCTGCTCCTACGGTCCTACCTCTCTTGAGCTCCTTTGCCTTTATCCCCTAGGTTCCTTGTATACCCTTCCCTCCCCTCTCCCTAAAACTAACCCAATGTTTATCCATATCTCCCTTATTAAGGCCTCTTTCCTACTGTCTTTCTCTTTAAGATTCTATCTTTTCCTTTACCTCCCTGTTTCCTTTCCATTATCCTGGTTCCTGTAGTTATGTCTGGTTACATACTCATTTATCAGAGTCTGGTTCTAGGATCCACATATGAGGGAGAACATA
>NW_008360311.1:2613330-2614192 GCF_000622305.1 Nannospalax galili
TTTACATTTCCCTAATTATTAGTGATGTTGAACATCTTTTAAGATGCTTCTTAGCCATCTTTACTTCTTCTTTTGAGACCTCCCTGTTTAGCACCTTAGCCCATCTATTAATTGGGTTACTTGTCTTGATTCTGGTTTTTTTGAGTTTGTTATATATTCCGGATATTAAACCTCTGTCAGATACGTCGATGGTGAAGATTTTCTCCCATTCTGTGGGTTTTCTGTTTGCTTCCCTGGCTGCCTCCTTTGATGTACAGAAGCTTTTTAGTTTAATGAGATCCCATTTGTTAATTCTTGCCCTTGTTTCCTGAACAATTGATGTCTGGTTTAGAAAATCCTTTCTACACCTATATCTAACAGGTTTTTGCCAATGTTTTCTTCTAAGAGTTTCAAAGTTTCAGGCTTTACATTGAGGTCTTTGATCCATTCGGAATTGACTTTTGTGCGGGGTGAAAGATAGGGGCTCAGTTTCATTCTTGTACAGGTGGAGATCCAGTTTTGCCAGCACAATTTGCTGAACATGCTGTCTTTCCTTCAGTGAATATTCCTGGCCCAATATTCTTTGTCAAATATCAGGTGGCTGAAATTGCATTTACTCATATTTGGGTCTACAATTTTGTTCCATTGATCTATGGGTCTATTTTTGTGCCAGTACCGTG
Organism: Nannospalax galili; assembly: GCF_000622305.1. Taxonomy (NCBI): domain Eukaryota; kingdom Metazoa; phylum Chordata; class Mammalia; order Rodentia; family Spalacidae; genus Nannospalax; species Nannospalax galili. The sequence continues at coordinate 2,613,990 of NW_008360311.1, forward strand.
TTGTTTTTATGACTATAGCTCTGTAATACAGTTTAAAATCTGTTATAGTAATCCCCCCAGCATTGCTCTTAGTGCTCAGGGTTGCTTTGGCTGTACTAGGTCTTTTGTGCTTCCATATGAATCTTAGGATGGTTATTTCCAATTCTGTGAAAAATGTCATGGGGATTTTTATTGGCATTGCATTGAATCAATATATGACTTTT
>NW_008360311.1:2615435-2616276 GCF_000622305.1 Nannospalax galili
TTTTGTTTCCATTTCACAAATTTCTGCTCTGATATTTGTTATTTCTTTTCTTCTGCTGGGTTTGGGTTTCATTTGTTCTTGCCTTTCCATGGCCTTGATTTGCAGTCTTAGGTCATTTATTTGGGCTCTTTCTAATTTTTTAATGTAGGCACTTAGAGATATAAACTTCCCTCTTAAGACTGCTTTTAAAGTGCCCCAGAGGTTTTGTTGTGTCGTATTGTCCTTTTCATTGAATTCCAGGAATTCTTTTATTTTTTTCTTAATTTCCCCTTTGACACATCCATCCATTATTTAGGAGTGTTGTCTAATCTCCACGAGTTTGTGTAGCGACTAGGGCTTTGTCCAGTGTTGATTTTGAGCTTTAATGCTTTGTGGTCCAATAGAATGCATGGAATTATTTCAATCTTTTTGTATTTGTTGAGGTTTGTTTTGTGCCCCAGGATATGGTCGATTTTGGAGAAGATTCCATGGGGTGCTGAATAGAGAGTATATTCTTTGGTGCTTGGTTGGAATATTAAGTAGATGTCCATTAGGTCCATTTGATATATGGTATTGTTTAATTCAGATGTCTCACTGTTAATTTTCTGTCCTGTTGATCTATCTAATGGTGTCAATGGGGTATTGAAGTCCCTTACTTTTAATGAGTTAGAATTAATCTGGGTCTTAAAGTCCTCTGTAGTATTGTTTTTATGAAGTTGGGTGCACCAGAGTTTGGTAAATATCTATTCATGATTGTAATATCTTCTTGATTTATTGTTCTTTTGATCAGAATGATGTGGCCCTCTTTGTTTTTTCTGATTAGTTTTAGTTTAAAGTCTATTTTGTCAGATATTAGGATTGC
>NW_008360311.1:2616711-2634896 GCF_000622305.1 Nannospalax galili
CCAGAACTCTCTGAAGGGCTGGTTTTGTGGACATGAATTCTTTCAGCCTATTTATATCCTGAAAGATTTTTCTTTCCCTTTCGACTATAATAGACATTTTCGCTGGGTATAGCAATCTGGGTTGGCATCTGTGGTCATTTAAAACTGGGAATGCTTTGGTCCAGGCTCTTCTGGCTTTCATAGTTTGCACTGAAAAGTCAGCTGTAATCCTAATGGGTTTTCCTTTATATGTAACTTCTTGTTTCTCTTTTGCAGCTTTCACTATTGTCTCTTTGTTTTGTATGTTGAGTGTTTTTACTATGATGTGCTGTGGAGAGTTTCTTTTCTGGGCCTGTCTGTTTGGTGTTCTGTATGCTTCTTGTATTTGTATGAGCATGTCTTTCTTTAATTTTGGGAAATTGTCTTCTATGATTCTGTTGAAGTTCTGGTCCATATCATTATCTTGGGATTCTTCTCCTTCCTGTATGCCTATAATTCATAAGTTTTGTCTTTTTATGGTGTCACGCAATTCCTGCATATTCCATTCTGTGATTTCTTAAATTTTTCATAGTTTTTGCTTGAGTGGTCTAGTTCATCTACTTTATCTTCCAGTCTTTGATACTGTTTTCCATTTCATTCATCCTATTGGTGAGGCTTTCTTCTGTCGTTTCTAATTGGTTTACTGAGTCTTTCACTTCTTCATTTCAGCCTGAGTAGTCTTCAATATTTCTAGCTCTTTTCTGAATTCATTCAGAGGTTTATCCCTATCTTCCTTCAGTTCTTTGATTTCTTTCTTTGTGTGTTCCTTAAATTCACTGAATTCTTTTATCATGTTTATAATTGTTCTTTTGAGCTCCATGTCCTGCTTTTTCTCTAGGGGGTTCTCATTGTACTCCTCTAGAGGACTATTGGTATTTTCTGGGGATATGTTATTTTGGTTTTTCATGTTATTTTTTCTCTGTGATTTTGACATGTAATTTTCTTTTGTAGTTTCTGATTCTTGTGTGAGACTCAAGCCTTCAAGTTTAGGTCTGCTTCTTTTTGTGAACTTTATGGGTCTTTGTGGTTTACTTTTGGGGCATGAAAAGCTGGTTCGTCTAGGCTTCCGATTCTCCCTTTTGATTTTATATTGGAGTGGCCAGATTGCTTTTGTCTTCATACTCAGGAGCTCTGGCAGAGGCCCAAGTCAGGTACCAGTCAGGTACTCACAGGCTTCCTCCTAAGATCTAGGTCCCTATTAACAATCAGTCACAGCATAATTTGGAAAGCTCACTAAGGGGAGGCCTGATTTAGGCACTCTCAGACAATCTGGAATGGTCTGGGCTCCTACTAAAGGGTAAAGAAGTCTAGCCCTGGCCTGGGGACTGCACTGAGCAGCTGGGTTGGTCTGGATGCAAAGGACCAGGAAGAGGAAAGGTCAGCTCCAGCATCCAGGAAAGAGGCTGGTGAGTTGTGCAGCCCATGGAAGCAGAGGGAGGTTAGGGTGGGGCCAGGCCCATTGGGCTCCTGGGGACCCGCGAAGGAACTGAGTTGCTCTGGATGCAAAGGATCAGGAAGCAGTGGTGGTTCCCCAGGTGTCTGGCGTGCCAAGACAAAGAATGGGACAGGATCCAGGCTAAAAGGAGAGACAGGCAGGGTGAATGAGGCTGGGGGAGTCAAGGCACGGGGAGGCAGGGATCGACTTACCCTGGAGAGAGGCCTGCAGGTTGTGCAGGCCCAGGGAAGCAGAGGGAGGTGAGGTAATATGTCCACGTTTTGAAGAACAACCTCATAACCGGCAAAGACTGTTTCTAGATAAGTTCACATTCACCATGTTCAGTGTTAGGATTTGAGCATTTCTTTGGAGAAAACACATTTCATCCACAATGGGTAGCATTTACCAGTGAAGCTGTCTGGAACTGGGGTTTACCTTATGGGAAGGTGTGGTTTGGTTTAATAATTCAATCTTATCATTCATATATTCAGATTTTCCATTCGTTTTAGAACTATTTTGTAAGTTCGTATCTTTCTGGGAATTTTCACTTCCTGGATGGTCTGCTTTATTGAGTTTTCAGCATTCCCTTATTACCTTTTTTTGCTGCTGGAAGGTCTCTGGTGATGGCCCTTACTTTCATACTTGGTTTTAGTAATTGCAGTGTGTCTTTTTTTTCTTGGTTGCTCTAGGTACATATTTGTCAATTTTGTTGGTATTTCAAAGTATTAATTTTTATTCTGTTGATTTTTCTCTGAGGTTTTTATATAGTCTTTCAATTCCAATCTTATTTAATTCCCTGTTTCCCCTTGCTTTGGCTTAGCTTACTCATTTCTAGTTTTTAATGTAGGGAGTTATTAATGATTTGGGAACTTTCCTTTTTAATACCAGCATACACAACTATGAATCTCTCTAAAGTACTGTTGGTGCATTTCATATGACATGTTGTGTTTTCATTTTCATTCACCTGGAGATACTAATTTCTTTTTATTACACCTTTGAACCACTGGTTATTTATGAGTATGCTGTTTAAGTTACATGTTTGTGAATTTCTCAAGTTTCTGTTAATGATTTCTAATTTAATTTCACTTTTAAAGAACATAATTTGTATAATTCTCAACTTTCAAATGGTACTGAGACTTATTTTTTGGCTTAATTGGTTGTTCTGATTTACCCATGGAAAATGTTCTGTGTACCCTTGGAGTGTCTTCCATGTCCTGCAGGTTGGTTGATGTTGATGTTCTCTGTACCCTTGGAGTGTCTTCCGTGCCCTGCAGGTTGGTTGATGTTGATGTTCTCTGTACACTTGGAGTGTCTTCCGTGTCCTGCAGGTTGCTTGGTGATGTTCAGGTCTTCTTATGCCTTGTTGATCGTCCAATCTGAAAAGAGGAAGTACTGTTGACTTCAACTGCTACTGCAGAATTGTCTATTTTTGCAGCTCTGTCAGTTTCTGCATTTATTTTGGGTCTCTGTTATTGGTATATATATGCATTTGTTATTGAATCTTCTTAGTCTTTGTCTCATATCAAGCTTTACCTTAGCATCTACTTTAATGTTGGTATGACCACATCAGCTTTCTTTTTATGTCTGATTGCGTGGTATATATTTTTCCAGTCATTGTTACGTCATTCTATTGGTGTCTTTAAATCTAGCATGACTCTTATAGACATCATATAGTTGGGTCATGTTTTTATTATATTGTACCAATCTTTGCCTTTTGGTAGAAATGTTTAGTCCATCTATATCTAATTAATTACTGGTAATCAAAAGTGCCATCCTGCCGTTTGTTTTCTGTGTACCTTACACCTTCTTTCTCTGCTCTTCCACTACAGGTTTGCATTATTTTCTAATGCTGTCTTAGTCACCTTTCTCTTACTCTACTTTTCAAATTATTTTCTTAGTGGATTTTCTGGGAATTACAATTAACATCTTAATTTAAAATAACCTAATTCAAATGAGTACCAACCTAGTTTCAGTAGTATATAAAATTTTCTTAGTGTGCACATCATCAACTTCTCTGGTTTTGGTGTTATTATCATACAAATTACATCTGCATACATTAGGCATTCATTAACAAATATTTAAATCTGTTGCTTTAGTCAATGTCTTTTAAATTGGGTAGTGAAGAGTTGTGTGTTAACCAGGGTCTGTGCCTTCTGGAAATTGTGGGATGGGATCTTGCTTTGTTTTTCTTTTTCTGTCCTCTACTGTTTCTTGAACTCATGAACTCCAAACAGGATACACTGAACACCTCACCTCAGTTTCTTGGCTCAGGCCTTTTTCTCTGTCTTGCAATCAGCAGTGGCATGTTGACACCTCCCCATGCCTCTTGTCTCCTCTTTCCTTCCTAGAAAGGTCTTCACATTGCATCAGACCTAGTCTAGTAGTACAGAGCAGTCGTCCCTTGCAGGCTCTAATCAACCTACAAAGTCATTTCTTCCATATGAGCTAGCTTTCATAGATTCTGAGGATTAAAATGTGGACATCTTTTGGGGGCCATTGTTCACACCACAAGCCATAAAGAAAAGCATGTTTCTGCTGCCTACTCTATGTACAGCCATGTAGATAATCTTTAAAACTACTGTGTAGTGTCCCTTCATTCCAGCCTAATGGAATCCTGCTAATGTCTATCTGCAGATGGGCATGCTGGTAGTGCGTTCTTCTAGTTTTGTGTTCATTTCTTACGTCATGTGTCAAGGTACTCTTGCCAGATGGCATGTTGAATGAGTAGTCCCACTTCCTTCTGGTTTCCATGGTTTCAGTAGAGCATCAGCTGCTCCTCTTTAAGGATCCCTTTTCTGAGATGAGTTGCTTTTTTTATGACTTTCAAGGTTCCCTGAGTTTGATTTTGCACAGTTTAGCTATGTATCTCACTGTGGATGTCTTCAGTGTATCCTGTTTGCAGTTCATTGAGTTTCTTAGATTTCACACTGATGTGTTTAATCAGGTCTGGGAAGTCTTCTGTCATTATGTCTTTGGATGTCTTGTGTCCCTTCACTCCCTTCTTCCCAGAACTTCTGTCATGTTTTATGTTTGAGGGTTTCTTACAGGTCCTTGAGCCTCCTTCACGTCTCCTCACTCTTCAGGCTGAAAATTCACAATTTGCTTATCTTCAAGTTTCGTGCTGTGGGTCCCCGCCATTGGATTTCTCATTTTAACTATATTTTTCAGATTTATAATTTCCATTCTTTAACTAATTTATACAGTCTTTTATAAATATTCTCTATTTGGTGAGATAGTCTTTGTATCTTTAAATATGGTTCTCATTAGTTATTTGAACATAATTAAAAGATCTGATCTCAGGGCTGGGATAGGAGTGTTTACTGCTCTTGCAGAGGACCCCAGTTCCATTCCCAGTAGCCATGGCCAACAGCTCACAACCACCTGTTACTCCAGCTCCACAGGATCCAACATCCTTACCCGACCTCCTCAGTCACCTGCACTCATGTACACAAACCCGCATATAGACATATGTGTGCACGTCTGTGTTGCTTGATGGGTGTAGGTGCATCCGTGTTGTGCAGTGCCTGCGGAGGTCAGAAGAGGGTGTCAGATCCCCTGGAACTAGAGTTACGGACAGTTGTTAGCTGCCATGTGGGTGCTGGGAATCGAATCCGGGTCCTCTGCAAGAGTAACCAGTGTTCTTAACCGCTGAACTACCTCTCCAACCCCTAAAACTGAATATTTTAAATTTACAAAATAAAAATAAAAGATCTAATGTGTAGTCTTGCTAGTTAAGTCCATTTCTGGCCTTTCATAGTTTCTGCTGAGGTTTTTATTTTGTTTGTATGTCTTGTAATTTTTTTGTTTAAAAAGTGAAAACTGCCGGGCGTGGTGGTACACGCCTTTAATCCCAGCATTTGGGAGGCAGAGGCAGGCAGAGCTCTGTGAGTTCAAGGCCAGTCTGGTCTACATAGTGAGCTCCAGGCCAGCTGGGGCTACAGGGAGACCCTATCTCAAAAAAAAAATTGAAAACTTAAGTATTAGAAGGACTGCCTCTCTACATCAGCCTGTCTCCCAGTTTATTGCTGTTTCTTCTCATTATGGCTGCTTTCTTAAAGACCTAGATTAATTCTGCAAAGTGTATTATTTATCATGTGCGGTTGCTGAACTCTCAGGTTAAATTGATGGTCAGCTAGTGACTGCAGTGAAATACCCTTAAATGCCTTGAACCCCTACCTCTCCCAGCCTTATGGTGGCACTACGTGTATTGGAGCGGACCTTCAGTGTCTTCCTGCTTGCACGGAGCCTCAAGGTCAGTTGGCGGTGAAGGATTCAGACCTTCTGAGGTCTTCCGGGTGTGTCCACAGCCTTGCACGGGTACATAGACCCGCACTACAGTTCCCAGGAAGGTGACTGACCTTTTCAGAGCTTGCTATGACTGTGTGGTTCTCCAGATTCTTCTGATTTGTTCATCAACCCTGTTAACTTCAGCCAAAACTGCCTCCTCAGTAGCTGCAGCATTAACAGCTCCTACGGGCTCTAACCAGCCGTTGTCCTAAGGAGACAGCTGTTCTAATCATATAGGTAGAGCCCAAAGTCAAGGGAGACTGAGGCAAAGCCTTGAAATGGAAACTTCTTGGGGGCTATCAGGCAAGTAAAGTCAGGATGGTTCTCTGAGAGGGCTGATGGTCCCTCCACACCATTGCTCTCACTGTCTTCTCTGCTTGGAAGGAGGCTTCTCCCTTCCAAGACTGAGAACTAGGGGGATGAATTTAAATGCTGCAAAGCTTATTGTTCATATGGTAATCACTTGTTTACCTTGAGAAAGCACTCTTCAGATTGCTAGGTTCAGAGAGCTGAAAAGTTTATTTCAACAGCTTTTTACTGATGCTTATGCTTGTATGGGGGCCAAGAACTTCAGGAAGTGCTATTTTAGTATTCCAACTTTCAGTATTTTGAGTAGAGATGTATCGCTATCAAGACCAGTTTCCTGGATATCTAGTGAACTGGTGGCTTGTGTCCTTGCATGGGCACAGGTAAGAGGGATGTGGTGAGATGACCTCCCAGTCAGCCAGTTAAGGAAGACCTGAGAACATCAGAAGAGCCAAGCAAGGCCCCAGTTCAGAGAGTCAGAACTAGCAGATGGCATGGCCGTGGAAAGCAGGTGACTGAGCTCGGCAGAGCTTTCTCACGCCTGCCTCCCACTTCCTCTACACACACCTACAGCAGGTTGCTTGGTGTGGTGCACTAAACACATACAGTGGGGGAAAGTAACTAAGACGCTGATATATTATGGAAACTAAGTTGTCTTACAGCGATATATTTTGAAAGCCCCTCCCATATGTTGCCTCATATAATCTTACAATGGCCATGATACACACAAGCATTTCCACTTTGTGATAAAGGAAATGAGGCTGTCGGCAGGTGTGACTAGGTGGCAGACTGATTAGGCTGCTCCTGTGCTCCTCTGATCTCATCGGGTACGTTTCCCTGGTAGGTAATGCGGCTGCTAAAGGACATTATCAGTAAGGGAAGCTGATTTTGTGACGATTCCTTTATTTTGTTTTGGCTTTTGCTTTTCAAGACAGTGTGACTGTGTAGCCAGAGTGAGTTCAGACTCACAGTCCTCCTGCCTCAGCCTCCCAGATGCCAGGATTGCAGGTGTGTACCACCTCACTTCACCTTAGAAACTTCTAGTCTCCTTATGTCATCTTGGCACCTGTGGAGGGAGGCCTGCTGGGACTGGACTTCTGGAAGGCTGTGGTGCAAAGCCATTTTGCTGTCTATAAGCAGAGGAAAGAGAACACATGGCTCTTCTACAATTGAAGGTGTTCATGCTGAGAGTGAACCTGAATTCTACTTAGGTAAGAGATGTGCTTATGTTTATAAGGCAGAAAGCCTAGGGGCTCCTGGTAGCAAACCAAACAAAATCCAAGTAGCCTGGGGAAAGGCAACCCAGCCATGCTAACAGTGGCACGGTCCTTGCCAAATTACAAAGTGACCTTCCAGAGGCCACCGAACACAGAATCCATGTGCTGCTGTAACTCTCACAGATGTGGCTGACCAAAAGCAAATACATGAAAATGTATTTCTGGGACCTGGAGAGATGGCTCGGGTGTGAAGAGCACTGACTGCTCTTGCAGAGCACCTACATGGTGGCTAACAACTGTAACTCCAGCTCCAAAGGATTCCACACCCTCTTTCTCACCTCTGCAGTCATTGCATGACATGGGTGTACTTATACACATGCAGACAAAACACTCATACACATAAAAATAAGTTTTAAAAGCAAGTCATTGTAAACACACACACAAGATTTCTAGAGAAAAACTCCCACCTCTGTTTCACCAGTTGTGTGAAATTAAAAGATTCAGGAGATGTGGTGCATGGAAAATACCAATTTAATGCATTGCAGCCACCCAAAATGCAAATGCTCTTCTGATGTGGGGAAACCAAGATCAGGGTGCTGTCGGTTCTGTGAAAGAATCTGGGAAATAACCACTGCAGATTTAAGCCCAACATTTCTATACTGGGCAAGTTTTCCAGCAGGTGTCAGCACCACTTTAAACAGTAGCAGTCATAGGGTTCTGTGAAAGAGGGAGGCCACTGCTGCTCCTTTGTGCTCAACATCACAGTACTTGTATTTAAGGATCTTGGGAAATGCTGTGTTCTGTTTAGAGCTTAATTCCGTATTTTACTCTCTACATCTTAGTAGGGTCTGCTGCAAGATTACTTACCTGTAATACAAAAGAACAAGTTTTCACTTCTCAGAAGACTCAAAACATTTTGAAGAGACTGGGTTGACAGGGAGCAGCACAATCTTAGGATGTCTAGAATTTGGTCACTTGAATGACCACTCAGAAACAAGATAGAAAGATCGTGTGGTAGGGGCATTTTCAAGCATTGGACCTCATTATTTACATGAGATACAGTTAATAACCCAACTATATAAGGCAGATAAAGGTGGTATTTTACTAAGAGGAATCATACTTTATAGTATTTACTTACAACACCAAATAGTGACAATAATGGATTGCTTAAACAAACAAAAAAACTGGAATAAAATTTTCCAGAATGTCTTCCATTTTTACAGATGAGGAAGTGAAATCTCAGTGAAATTTTTTAAAATACCCAATGGCCCAGGCACTTGCCATCACACAGCTGCACCTGATACCCAGTCCTGGTCATTTCTTTGGTTTTATTTATGGATCTTAGAGAAAATTCAGGTTCCTACTGATGAGTTACAAATGGTAACTTTAACTCCTTGTTCTGCAGTCTCCAAATATTTCTTAACTAAGTAAATGGCAGGAGTTTTAGTCCAAGATACAAAGGGTAGCACGTTGAATCTGTGATACAAATAAATGTTTTGGTACTCACTGATAAGTTGGCGAGTGGTTTACCTGTGAAGGCAGCAGATGCAGCTGCTCCACATCTTTTTGGGGAATGGAAGCATGAAGATGCTGATCCCCTCACCAGAGTCCTAGTCCACAGTGGAAGGGCTCAGAAGCCTGTGTCCCAGGTCTGCCTACATGGGCCTGTGCTGCCTCTCATTGCTTTCTCATGTACCGTGTTACCCTGTTTTAGTTCTAAATAACTGGAGTTATGTTTTAAAAATTAAATCCTGTCAATTCCAGTAACCCCAGTTGAGAAACCAATAGTTACCAATAACAGAGTACAACCTAAAGTATAAATAACATTTGGAGCTATTCAGGGCCGTTACAGTTTAACTGGATATAATATATGTAATATTAATTGGGTATATTATATATGTATATCAGATTCAAATCATCTCATTTAACACATTCATTAATAGAAACATTCCACACATCTAGAATGCACTAACCTGGGGGCTAGAAAGATGGCTTAGTGGTTAAGAGTGCATATTCCTCATCCAGAGAACCTGAGTCAGTTCACAGTTCTCATGGCAGGTGGTTCACAACCATGTATAACTCCAGTGCCAGGGAACCCTGTGGCTTCTTCTGGCCACCAAGGGCACTGCACTCACATGCACATAACCCATACACAGACACATGTGCATATACATAATTAAAAGTAAATATAAATTTTATAAAAATTATTTTAAAAAGAATATGCCAACCACCAGCCTTCATAGGAATAGCCAGTCCTAGCGTACTGTGTGAGCTCAGAGACTATATAGGCTTCTGGGGTACAGAGCTTTACTAAGCTGCTCAGCCTGTGTTGCCAGTGACTGGCATCTCAGAAAGGAAGCTTTTGCATTTTTCAGAAGTATGATGGGCCAGGAAGAAGGCGGGCAGCTACCCCAACTTTAAAGCCAAAGTCAGGTGTCTAACGTGCTAAGTTTGTTGGTGACAGGAGTTCTATATCATTATTTCCTCTACCTCCTGTCTAGAGGTCTATGACTGATCATAATAAAACAGTTCTTTTTGTTCCTGAGACAGGTCTCATGTTGCCCTGGCTGGCCTTGAACTCAGGAAGTCCTCAGACTTAATGTGTACCTAAGGCTGGCCTTGAACTCCTGATCCTTTTGCCTCCACCTTTCAAGTGCAAAACAGATATTAGTCTGTTTTATTGCTGAGTAAAAACTGTGTTGTTTTCTCAAGGCGGAAGATATACAGAAGCGCCCTCTGTAGTAGGGTAGTATGTGTTATCATAGCCAAGTAGCGGGGGTCCCTGGCTGCCACTCAGCAACCTTCTGTTGTTTCTCAGTGACAGGCCTGAGAGTTCCACCCTGGATATCTTACTCCTGCTGAGCACGAAGCTTCCCCACACCCCCACACACACATGTTGTATCCTTGAGCATTCGTGAGTTTCATTCATCAATTTATGACTTGCCTGATGAGTTATAGTTACTATAACTTAGGGACATGTGAAGATGACCAGCAAAGGATCTGAGGGAAGGACAGCAGTTAGAGCGTAGCGTAGTGGGTCAGACAGAAATGCTCACCTGTCCTTGTCTGAAACCCCCTTCTTACTCCTAACTGAACTGATAAAAATGAATAGCGTACAGGATAGACCCAAGTAGTCCAACAGTGGCTGAGCCACACAGGAGGCTGAGAATCGGCAGCTGCTCAGTCCACGGGCTGGGTGTCTCAGTAGTCCCAGTCTGGCTCTGAAGGCCTGAAGGATCCCTGGTGATCTGCTGGATTTCAGTTTACATTGGGATCCAAAGAAGTTGGTTCTACTATCAGCAAAGAAATACCTCAGCAACAAGATGAAGTAACCAGTGAGAGAGAAGACAAGCAAGCAGAAAGCCAAAACTCCCTCTGCCATGGCCCTTCAGAGGGGCTGCCATCAGAAGGCAGCACTCACATTTAGGGGGGTCTTCTGGCTTCGAATACTCTGATCAAGTTATAATTTCAGTTAATTCCAGATCCAGTCAAATTAACAACTAAGATTAGCCATCATAGACATCCCTTAAAAGCCAACCTCAGATGCTCAGGAATGTATCTGTTACCCAGCGTTAATCACATGCACTCGTTCTCTTCTGTGAAACCTCTCACAGCATTCGGTCCTAGTCTGCCTTGAAGCTTGCCCTTCTTCCCCAGTGGGAGAGCAGCCTTTCCAAGGGCCTTCATGCTATACATTTCCAAATAACTACTTTGTTTTCTGTATTATTACCTTCAGTAGCTATGACAGTGAACTAAATTCCAGTCACAAATAGATTGGGATTATAAAATAGGAGTGTCTAGCAGTCTGGCAATATAAATATTTTATTAGGTACTATAGTGTAATGGATATGTTGATTTTCTAGCTGATACTGTCCCCACTACTTTTATCCTTACGTAAGTGGGGGGTTGGGGTTGGTTAATAAAGCCAAACCTAGACCATATAGAATTCCTACAGAATAAATAAGCCATGGATAGTGATTTCACACAGTGAGAAGTAAATAATGAGCCTGAAAAAAGGCCCCACTATGAATGACAGCAGCCCAAAAGAATAATGTTTGGGCAGCCCTGTAGCTCACAGAACAGCATGGGGGAGGTTATAAAACAATAGGTTTTCAAGGAATAAAGAGATAAAATAAATGGAAAGAAGGGAGGATATGGGAAAAAAGACTCAACCAGTCAGCAGCTGAACCTTCTGAAATGAAGAGTAGTCTTTAGGGCTAGAAGCAGGTGACTCAGTGGGTAACATGCTTGCTGTGCAAACATGAGGGCCTGAGTTCAGAACCCACATAAGCTGGACACAAGAGCATGTGTCTGGAATCCCAGCAGTCCTGCAGCAAGATGGGAGATGGAGACAGGAGACTACATTCACGGGCCAGCTAGCCTGGCATACACAATACCAAGCAAGAGATCCCCGTCTCCAAGAGGAGGGTGAGGACTGACACCAAGGTTGTACTCTGGCCGGGGTACAGCGAACACATAAACACCATGGCATACACTCACCTTCACTCACATATGAGCACAGAAACAAAAAATAGCGAGATATCTTAAAAGGGGTGGTTTGGGAGTTTGGAGGGAGCAGTGAGAATGCTCGGCATATTTTCTAGTAACTCCAGAAAGACACGATATGGAAATGGATAGGTCACCAGACAAAGAAAACATGGTCCCAAGTGGGAATCTTGAAAAGGGTCCACACCTATGAAGGTGCAGTGAAAAGATGAAACTCCAAAGGGCAGAGGAGACCAGTGAGCACAGAACATGCAGGGGCTCCAGGACTACCACAGGCTTCTCAACAGCATGGGGAAGGCAGGAAGCCGTGCGGTCGGGGTGGGGGGGCTTCAGCCAAGGACGGAGTCTGGGGGTACAGGGTCTACAGCTAAGGAGGGAGGCTGTTCAGAGGTGCAGAATAATTAGGAGCTTGTAATCTCATGCCACCTTAACTATCACTCAGCACAAAGGGAAAATTCTAGATATTTCCAGGCAACCAGGAGATTTTCCACCCCGTAAGATCATTGTAGAAGTAATGACTGTAGCATAGGCTTGTAAGAAACACAGAGTTCAGAGGAGGATTAAAGTGGAAGAGGCAGTGGTGAGTCGAGACACAGAAAATCTCCATGAGCAGAGGTCGACGTGGCAGAAGAGCGCTGGCAGAGGACGGACAAATTCAGCTTAATGAGTACCTGTCCATCCTCTGCCCAATAAACTTTAAAACATGTACTTTCCTTAAGCATCCATAGAGCATTCATAAAAGCCAGCCATATGCTGCACTGCAAAGGAATTCTCCGCAAATACCATGAACCACCATCATAAAAACTTCACTCTTTGACCATATTTTAATAAGTTAGAAATTTGTTTAACCAATGCCTCTCAGGTACACACTATATGTGTACCAGATGTTCCAGGTATTTAGTGTACATTAATGAGAAACAAAATTAAACCTGCATGGAAGGTAGGCCCAGGGAAGAGGACTGGTGTCTAAACACTGCTGTGCACACGGTTTGCAAGCAGTGGAAAGTGCTGGGAAGAAGCCCTGGGGAGAGCAGTCAGGAATGCAAGTGGGAAGGAGATGTCACTAAATGAAAGGTCAAGGTGAGACTGGGGAATGAGACCTGTGAGTAAAGACTGAATAAGCAAAGGGGTTGCCCACGAGCAATCTGGGAAAGAACCCTGCAGGCAGCAGGAGCGGTGCACCGCAGCCCTGAGTGTGCGCACTGCAGTCCAGGACAGTGGTGCCGAGCCCTGGAGCCTGCGGAGTGCAGGAGGAGGTGAGCTCAAAGAAGCCATTCTGCACCCAGACACTCACAATCAACAATGAGAACACTTCTCAACTTGTGGGGTGTACTTCTAACAATGTTATAGACAGATCTGTAGTCTTTAACTTACTCATAGGAAGATAAGAAAAGTCAGGCATGTAGTCTTAGAACTCAGGAGGTAGAGGAAGGAGGATCAAGAGTTCACAGCATAACAAATGAGAGGACAACCTGGGCTACATGAGATCCTGTCTCAAAAAAGAGGATGAAGCATGCAAACTGACCAGCTAAGTATTCTTCAACTCAAGTTAAAGGGGGAAATTAGAAATTAATAAAAGAAAAATTGCAAAGAAGTTTAACAAAAACAAAATCTGGTTCTTTGAAATTACTAATAAACTAGATAAACCAGTAGAGGTTTTAAAAAAAGAAACAATAAAGAATATAATCATCAAGGGAAATTTCAAAATCATAAGAGAATAACTCTTGGAAAATCAGTTGAAAAACCTTTGGTTAAATGACTAGTTTTCCTGAAAAACGCAGAAATGGGGCAGGTGAGCAGTACTGAGGACTGAACCTGGGATACCTCTTGTATATGAGGCAAGTACAGTACCACTGAGCTCCAGCCCCAGCCCAGAAAATGCAAAGTACAAATTTCTTTTTTTTTTTTGGTTAATTTTTTATTGCATTCATACAGAACATCTTTTTTGTGTGTGTCAAACCACTTTAATTTTAAATTAATAAAACTTTGGCCCAAAAAGATTTAAATTGCCTTCATTCAGCCCTCTAATAAAGAACATATATCATAGTCATACAAAAACTATTATTAGAATAAGACTGTAGTAGCATGAGTCCACAGCTTCCCAACATATCTAAAGATTTAGGGGAGCTTGATTCATATTATTGCTATCGTCTAATCAAAAAAAATCATTCAAAGCATTAAAATGGACAGAATTGCACACCTATACATATTTTATATTGATAGATGATAAATAAATTGAAGTAGATTTACATATTTCCAATACATATGAGCAATAAGTATATTATTTTGCATGTAAAATAGATCATGAAAAGCAATAATTAAATATCTGCCTTTCTCTCCTTGGGTTCCTGTTTCTACAGCAGTGCAGTGGAGAAGAAAGCACTAGCTTCTCTGCTGAGATTCAGGTCTTTGACCAAATCCATACTCACTTCTTCCCCTCCAACGCCTCCCATATCTCCCCATCACTTTTTTCTGATAACTTCATAACTCTTTCTTCTTTTTTTTTTATGGGGCTTTTAGCTACTCTAACATTCCCCCCTCTGAACAGGTAACCCTAATTAGGAATTAAATAAAAGCTCCCAAGTACTTTTGACATTTTTGGTCTTTGGAACAGAGTGTGTTACTAAGAAGCCCAAGGACATTGTGAGTTTTAGCCAAGAAACTGGCTACTTTTCTTTGGGGTCTTTTTACCCTAACTGCCTAGCAAATTCCTACCTCCTATTCTTATCACACCATCCTCTGAAGAGGTTACCTAACTTGCAG
Source organism: Nannospalax galili (assembly GCF_000622305.1). Taxonomy (NCBI): domain Eukaryota; kingdom Metazoa; phylum Chordata; class Mammalia; order Rodentia; family Spalacidae; genus Nannospalax; species Nannospalax galili. Next base: position 2,631,244 of record NW_008360311.1, read on the forward strand.
ATAGGGAAATGGGACACAGACTGCTCTGGCTTCTTCCATGCTGAACAGGGACGCAGGGTGAGGCAATTGGGGTACCCCTTCAGTAGGTCTATCTAAAAGACTCCCAAATTGCATAACTCTTATCTGTAGGGAGAAAAGAAGGTCCTTGACTGGTGATTAGGGGATGTGAAGGAAGTAAAGGTGAGAGCAGTTAGCATAACAAGTTCTAGACAGGGAACCAGAAAAAAGTCAGAACAGGGCAATTTTCAAATGTTCATAGGAGAGTTCATTGGAATTTCTTGACAAGGGCTTCCAAAAGCATCCCTCTGTTGAGTTCCTCCTCATTTTTCTTTTGTCTTCCAAGGCTGGCCCCTAGAGTAATGGATTGAGGATTTGCTTTCAGGCATTTTAATAGCTGTTGGAGTGGTTAGAATCAGTGTCAGTTCCCTCTCAAAGCCTTCTAGATGGGGGAGAAAACAAATTTATCCACCATTTTAGAACAATAGCAGGTTGTCTCTCTTAGCTACAGGTGGACACTACAGTAATGCAGACCAAGATTTGAAGTCTTACATCTGAGCAGCACGTTCCGATTAAGAACAGAATAATCAATGAGAAATAATTGTCTAAATAACTTTTTATATAGACTTAAGCCTAATGTCTGGGGGTGCAATCCTTTAAACTCTTAAAGAAATATACTCATGATTTTACTCTTTGGTTATACTTTCCTTTTGAGTGTTTAAGACCATACCATTGGCCCAAATACATCAATTTGTATTTACATTTAAGGTCATTTGAGGATCTGTTCCTCAGGGGTCACATGGACTTTGGAGGAGCCCCAGGCTCCTTTGTTTTACCAGTTCTGCCTATGTGAAGATAAGCCAAAGGTCCTGCCCGACCATATCTGGCTTCACTTGGAACATGGAGGAGATGTTTCCTCTGAGTTGACCCTCTTCTTTGTAGACTGGACACTGGTTCAAGTCCATCTTGTGGGGTCTCCATGGCCTCCATGAACAAGAGGACAGATGACTCACCACATTTACAGGACATTTTGAGAGATGTTCCATAGTCCCCTGGAACTTAGTTGACCTTGGAGGGCAAGGGGCAAAGATGGCTCAGCAGTTAAGAGCACTGGCTGCTCTTGCAGAGGACCCAGGTTTGAGTCCCAGCACCCACATGGCAGCTAAAAGCCATCTGCAACTCCAGTTCCAGGAGAATCTGATGTCCTTTTTTGACCTCCATAGGCACTGCATGTCATGGGTTGCACTTACATACATGAAGGCAATACATTCATACATATAAAATAAAAATAATAAATAAAATATTAAACCTTTTTTAATAATTATGAGACATAATAGCATTCACAAATAAATTTTACATCTGTTGTGAGACTTTTTTTCTTTGGGATACTAAGCAATGCTTATTCCCTTTTAAGGTTCTAGTGTCAAGCCAAAGTTTGATTAAAGTTTTACTAGGGAACCAATGAATTTACCAAGATAACTGAGGGGTTGCTAAGGTGTATGAATGACCTGAGGGTATGCACACTGGAAAGCCTTTATCCATCATGGGTCAAGCTTTCTCTTCCAAGCCTTCCCTAGATTGTATACTTTAGTCCTCCCCAAAGCAAGGAGACCATGTGTGATTAGTGCCAAATTACATACACTTGGCTGGGAAGAGTGGCTGGATACTCTGGTGAGGGTCCAATGACCCTGCTTGCCCCACCTTTAATGAAGGAGCAAAATGGTCAACAAGCCCAATTGTGATGATAGTTAGCAATCCAGCACAGCTGAGTTCGTGATGATGGTAGTTATTTCAGGCAGAAGAGATTGCTGTACAGCATCATCTTATTAAAAGGCCGTGTAATTTAAAAGAATTTGGTGCTAGGATCCACAAATGAGGGAGAACGTACATGTTTTGTTTTTCTGAGTCTGTGTTACTTCACTTAGTATAACAGTTTCTAGATCCATCCATTTACCTGCAAATTTCATTATTTCATCTTTCTTTACTGCTGAATAGAACTCCATTGTGTAAATATACCACATTTTTGTTAAGCACTCATCAGTTGAGGGACACTTAGGTTGCTTCCATCTCTTAGCTATTGTGAAAAGAGCAGCAACAAACATGGATGTACAAGTGTCTCTACAATAGGATGAGTTCTTTGGGTATATGCCAAGGAGTGGTATAACCGGGTCATATGGTAGGTTCATTTTTAGTTTCTTAAGGGTTCTGCACACTGTTTTCCATAGGGATTGCACAAGTTTGCAATTCCATCAGCAGTGAATGAGCATTCCCATTTCTCCACATCACCGCCAACATGTGGTATCATTTGTTCTCTTGATCCTAGCCAGTCTGATTGGGGTAAAGTGATACCTTAGGGTGGTTTTAATTTGCATTTCCCTAATTACTAACGATGTTGAACACTTCTTGAAATGTTTCTTAGCCATCTTTACTTCCTCCTTTGAGAACTCTCTGTTTAGATCTTTAGACCATCTTTTAATTGGGTCATTTGGTTTCTCACTTCTTTGTTTTTTGAGTTCTTTATATATTCTGGATGTTAAAGCTCTGTCAGATGTGTCATTGGTGAAGATTTTTTCCCATTCTGTGGGTTTTCTCTTCACTTTTTTGATTGTTTCTTTTGCTGTACAGAAGCTTTTTAGTTTAATGAGGTCCCACTTATTGATTGCTGACCTTAATTCCTCAGCAACTTCTGTCTGATTTAGAAAATCTTTTCCTACACCTATATCTTATAAGTTACTGCCAATATTTTCTTCTAATAGTTTCAAGGTTTCCAGTTTCACATTGAGGTCTTTGATCCATTTGGAGTTGACTTTTGTGCAAGGTGAAATATATAGATCTAATTTCATTCTTGTACAGGTGGAGATCCAGTTTTGCCAGCACCATGTGTTGGAGATGCTGCCTTTCCTCCATTGTGTGTTCTTGGCAACTTTGTCAAATATCAGGTGGATGAAATTGCATGTACTCAAGTTTGGGTCTTCAATGATGTTCCATTGATCTATGTGTCCATTTTTGCATCAGTACCATGCTATTTTTATGACTATAGCTCTGTAATATACTTTGAGATCTGGTATAGTAATCCCCCAAAGCATTGCTCTTTGTGCTCAGGGTTCCTTTGCCTATCTGGGTCTTTTGTGCTTCCATACAAATTTAAGGATGGTTTTTTCCAATTCTGTGAAGTATGTCATGGGGATTTTGATTGGCATTGCATTGAATCTATATATTGCGTTTGGTAGGGTGGTCATTTTCACGATATTAGTTCTTCCAATCCCTGAACATTGGAGGTCCTTCCATCTCCTGGTGTCTTCCTTCCTCAATCTCTTTCTTTAATGATTTAAATTTTTCATTATAGAGGTCTTTGGTGTCTTTCATCAGATTTATTCCAAGATTTTTTTTTCTTTTTTTTTTTTTTTTTGCAGCAGTTGTGGGTGGGAGCATTTCCCTGTGTTCTTTCTCCAATTGCTTGTTATTGTTGTATAGAAAGGCTACTGATTTTTGGAAATTGATTTTATAACCTGCCAGTATACTGAAAGTGTTGCTCAGTTCTAGGAGTTTTCTGGTGGAACTTTTGGGATCTCTTAGGTATAGTATCACATCATCTGCAAAAAGAGATAATTTGACCTCTTCTTTTCCAATTAGTACTCCTTTAATTTCCTTCTCCT
>NW_008360311.1:2635090-2687664 GCF_000622305.1 Nannospalax galili
TACATAAATGAATTTTGCCAAAAGCTTTTTCTGCATCTATTGAGACGACAATGTGTTTTTTGTCTTTGAGTCCATTTATATGATTAATGACATTTATTGACTTGCATATATTGAACCATCCCTGCATCATGGTAAATGATCTTTTTGATGTGTGTCTGTATGTGGTTTGCAAGTATTTTGTTGAGAAATTTTGTGTCTATGTTCATTAAGGATATGGTTCTGTAGTTTTCTTTGGTTGTGTCTTTACCTGGTTTGGGTATTAGAGTGATGCTGGCTTCATAGAAAGAATTTGGAATTCTCCCTGTGTTTCTATCATTTTGAATAATTTAAGAAGTATTGGTTGGAGGCCTTCTTTAAATGTCTGGTAGAATTCTGCTGTAAATCCATCTGGGCCTGGGTTTTTTTTTTTTTTTTTTTTTCAGTTGGGAGGCTTTGTATTACTGTTTCAATTTCCTTATCTGTTATGGGTCTGTTTAAACTGTTGATCTCTTCTTGGTTTAACTTTAGTGGTTCCCATGATTTTAGATATCCACCCATTTCTATTAGATTTTCAAATTTATTAGAGTATAGGTTTTTAAAATATTCCCTTATAATGGCCTGGATCTTTTGGGTGTCTGTTGTGATGTTTCCCCTTTCATCTCTGATTTTGTTGATTTGGATTTGCTTTCTTTCTTTTTTGGTTAACTGGGCTAAGGGCCTATCTTGTCTAGCTTATGAAAGAACCAGCTCTTAGATTCATTGATTTTTGTATTGTTTTCTTTGTTTCTATTTCATTAATTTCTGCTCTAATTTTTGTTTTTTCTTCTCTTCTTCTGGATTTGGGTTTCATTTCTTCTTGCCTTTCCAGCATCTTGAGTTGCAGTGTTAGGTCATTTATTTGGGCTTTTTTAAATTTTTTAATGTAGGCACTTAGAGCTATAAACTTCCTTCTTAGGACTGCTTTTAATGTGTCCCAGAGGTTGTGTTGTGTTGTATTGTCCTTTTCGTTGAATTCCAGGAATTCTTTTATTTCTTTCTTAATTTTTCCTTTGACCCACTCATTGTTTAGGAGTGTGTTGTTCAATCTCCATGAGTTCATGTAGTGACTAGAGCTTCATCCAGTGTTGATTTTGAGCTTTATTGCATTGTGATCCGATAGAATGCATAGAATTCTTCCATTTTCTTTGTATTTGTTGAGGTTTGTTTTGTGGCCCAGGACGTGGTCAATTTTTGGAAAAGTTCGATGGGGTGCTGAGTAGAAAGTGTATTCTTTGGTGCTTGGGTGGAATATTTGAAAGAAGTCTGTTAGGTTCATTGGTGTCATTTAATTCAGACGTCTCTCTGTTTATTCTTTGTCTCATTGACCTATCTAATGAAGACAGTAGGGTATTGAAGTCCCCTATTATTACTAAGTTGGGGTTCATCTGTGTCTTAAAGTCCTGTAGAGTTTATATGAATTTAGGTGCAGCAGAGTTTGGTGCATATATGTTAAGGATTGTAATATCTTCTTGGTTAATTGTTTCTTTGATCAGAATGAAGTGACCCTCCTTATCTCTTCTGATTAGTTATACTTTGAAGTCTATTTTATCAAATATTAGAATTGACACACCTGTTTGTTTTTTAATGTGATTTGCTTGGAATATTCTTTTCCATCCTTTTACCTTAAGGTAGTGCCTGTCCTTGAAGGTGAGATGGGTTTCTTGCAGACAGCAAAGAGATGGCTTTTGTTTATTAATCCATTCACTTAGCCTGTGTCTTTTGACTGGGGAGTTCAGTCCATTGACATCTAAGGTTACTACTGGAAGATGTGTATTGGTTGCTGTCATTTTGGTTGCTGTTTGTGTTCTCTGTGTAATTTCATGTTTCCTTGATATACCTTTATTTTCTTTCATTGCCCCTGGGGTTTAGTTGTTTCTCCGCTCTCTGTATTGCTTCAAGTATTCTTTGAAGGGCTGGTTTTGTGGACATGTATTCTTTCAGGCTTTTCATGTCATAGAAGATTTTTCTTTCCCCCTCAACTATAATAGACATTTTTGCTGGGTAAAGTATTCTGGGCTGGCATCTTTTGTCATTTAGAACTGGAAATACCTTGCTCCAGGCTCTTCTGGCCTTCGTAGTTTGCATTGATAAATCAATTGTAATTCAGATGGGCTTTCCTTTATATGTGGCTTGTTGTTTTTCTGTTTTCAGTGTTCTCTCTCTGTTCTGTACATTTAGCATTTTTACTATGATATGTCGTGGGGCGTTTCTTTTCTGTTCCTGTCTATTTGGTGTTCTGTGTGCTTCCTATATTTGTATGGGGATATCTTTCCTTAATTTTGGGAAATTCTCTTCTACAATCCTGTTTAAGGTCTGGTCAATACCATTAACCTGAAATTCTTCCCCTTCCTCTATTCCTATGATCCATAGATTTGGTCTTTTCATGGTGTCCCACATCTCTTGCATATTCTATTCCTGTGTTTTTTAAATTTTCCACAATCTTTGCTTGAGTGGTCCAATTGTTCAACTTTATCCTCCATGTTGATGTTCTGTTTACCATTTCATTCATTCTAGCAGTGAGGCTTTCCCCTGTTGTTTCAAGTTGGCTTATGAGTTTTACATTTCTTTCTTCATTTCTGCCTGAGTTTTCTTCAGTGTTTCTGTCTCTTTTGTGAATTCATTCAGAAGTTTATCCCTATCTTCTTTTAGTTTTCTTTAAGAGTGTGTCTTAGCGTAGGTTGATCATACTCCAGGCAGTGGATCCACACCTAAGAGCATATCTCTAGGGGGTTCTCCTTGTAGAACTCTTCTACAGGACTGGTGGAATTTGGTGGGAACATAGTGTTTTGACTTTCCATTTTATTCTTCTGTTGTTATTTTGGCATGTGAATTTCTTTTGTTGTTTGTGATTCTTATATGAGAATTAAGTTGAAGTATGCTTCTGTTTGTGTTATTGGTGTGCGTTGGTCCTTTCTTTATTGGCTATGTAAAGCTGGTTGGTACAGGGTTCAGGTTCTCTCAGGTTTTATTTTGGAGGGAACTGATGGCTTCAGATAGCTACTCAGGAGTACCCACAGAAGCCCAAGTCAGGTTTCACTCAGATACACTCAGGCTTCCTTCTGAGGTTTGAACCCCTATTAGCAGGAACTCAGAGCAAAATTTGGGATGTTCCCCAAGGGGGGAGCGATTTGGGGACTCTCAGTTGATCCCCTGTATTCTGAGCCCTATGCCATAGGGAGGCCAGAACCTGCACTCTATGACAGTTTGCTGAGATCCCAGCCACTACACTGATGGAGGTCAGAGCCCACCCTCTGAGGCCTCTGTTAGGATCTTAGCCTTAGCCTACCAAAGCCAGGTCTGCCCTGGGGCCTTGGGAGGGGCCTCACGAAATCCCAAGTAGGGGAATGGGTATGGTGCAGTTAGGGGAAGCTCACCACCATGTGGAGGCAGGATCAGGGCACTCTCAGGCAGTCCCCTGCATTCTCAGCCCCTATGCCAGATGGAGGCCAGAAGTAGCACCCTCTGACAGTCTGCTGAGGTCACAGCTGCTACACTTGTGGAGGCTGTAAACACCCTCCAAAAATACAAATTTCTAAAATGTGATTTAGAAATAATAGAAGACATAAAAAGATGTGATTAAATAAATTAAATCAGTATTCCAAAGATCTCCTTAAAAGGAAGAAAACAAAGATAGCTGAGTTTCGGGTGGGGGGGGTTTACCAGCTACAGTGAGTAACTCCTCTCCACCAAGGTCATTTCGGGGGGGAAAGAGAAAGCTTACAGCTTCTCTTCCAAAACTGTCATTTTAAACTAGACAAGAATAACCTGAAATGAGGAAATTATTAACTAGACTTTCTATAAACATACATTTAGAAACTTAATTTAGCAAAAGAACATACATCTGCAATATACTTTTATGTATCTATGTGTTCAGCAGTTAGATGTCTCCAGGACATGAGCCGAAGACACCCCTATAAGCCAGTTTTACACATATACAGAAACATCAAGTTATGTTTATATTGAATGTAGCAAAATGTGTATGTATGTACACATGTATTTTCACTGTTTCCACGTGATGATACAGTCAAATGCTGGAATATGATATGGTTTGGGTTAGCAGTCTTTCTTTTATTTTAACACTTGTTATCAGAGATACCGATTTCACGGTGTTAATTTGCAGTGAGACCTTCTCCCTGCATTGTTAATGCTCCCTCACTCCTCCAGTGCTGCCTACACTTCCTGAGGGTGACAGTCTCTTTCACTGAAACCCCTGTCTATTTGTTTGTTTCTGGGAATGTAGGCAGGACCTGCACATGCCAAACACTCCCAGCCCTTTTCTCCTTTTTCAAAGACAGGGTCTCACTGTATAGCCCTGGCTGGCCTGGAACTTGCTGTGTAGACTGACCTGCCTCAAACTCAAAGAGATCTGCTTGCCTCTGCTTCCCAAGTGTTGAGATTAAGGACTTGTGCCACCATTTGAAATAAGGTCTCTAAATTGCTGAGGCTGACCTAAGATTCACCCCGTGGCCCAAGCAGACCTTAAACTCACCATCCTCCTACCTCAGCCTCTCAAATAGCTGGGGTTACAGGCCCGACCTACCAGGCCCTGCTCCATCTTTTCCTCTTGCTCAGCTAGGAAGGCTAATGACAAAATCCATTTGCAGCAGGGAGCCTGAAGGAGGTCATCACAATTGAAGCATCACTCTCAGAGTGTGGGTAACAGTCCCCACAGAAGGTGAGGGCAACAGAGGAGACTACTCACTTGAGCAGGCTCTAGTTTTCTGATTTTCTTTTTCTAGCATCTGTATCTTTCTCTTGTGGCCATAGTGCCCAGATTTTATTTGGGGAACCAACCTGCCCATGTACTTATGAAGCCAACTGCATTTTTCCAAGTTTGTTACTATAATAAAATACCAGAGGCAGCTGGGCATGGTGGTGCATACCTTTAATCCCAGCACTCGGGAGGCAGACAGGCAGGTCTCTGTGAGTTCAGGGCCAGCCTGGTCTACATAGTAAGTTCTAGGCCAGCTGGGGCTACAGGGAGACCCTGCCTCAAAAAGACCCCCCCTCCCTAAAAAAAATACCCAAGGCAGGCAGCTTTATATAGAAAAGAGGTTTTGTTTAGCTCACTTTTGGAGGTAGGAAGTCTAATCAGCATGAACCAGGTTCTGGCAAGGGTCCCTCTTGGCTGTAGTACATCATGGCCTCAGTGTATATGTATATGTCTATATGGGGTCTTTATCTTTACAAAGTCAATAGAATTTAGTCTTGAGAGTGTCACCCATATGACCTGCTCTAGCCACCTCCCAAAGGCCCCACATGTAAACACCACAGTTAGATAATACCATTAACTGACTTAGGACTTTGTTCTTAAAACTCCTACCTGTGTTTGGGGTGGGGACATATTCAACCCACAACTCAGACTTCCAGTCTCTTGAAGTGGCCTCCTGGCCCTACCTAGCCAGTTCTAGCATTGACCCCTCAATAAACTGTCCACTTCCTCACAGCTCACAGCACTGCTGAAAACCATCTGACGGACAAAGGGAAGGAAATATGGCTACTGTGAAGCCTGTGAAGCCAGCAGAGGTCTGGACCACTAAGAGCCTGGGGTGCCTCTGTACCCTGTATTCTCTCCGCAGTGAGCCCCCTTGCCCAGCTGAGCTCCTCAAGGATGGCCATCCAGCCACTTGCATCTAAGTTGTGCTAACATAGCTCAGTGTTAGGCAGACTGGCTTGCAGCCCCTCTCAGGTCTAACCTATGTGTTCACTGCTATTCTCAGCATCATCCTGTATCCACTGGTGTTTCTAGGTCCCAGGCAGATCCCGCCAGCTCCTCATGTGCTTCTTGGGACAGAGACTGGGCTTGAAGTTTGTAAGCTGTCCTTGCTTTCTCTCCTGAAATCACCTCTGGTTGTCAAATGATGCCTTCATCTTAACCTGACAGTGTTCTCTGCGTCTCCATCACCCCATTTCAGTGTAATGGAAACGTTTCATAATAATAAAATTAGAATCTGAATGCTGTCTTCCAGCCACAATGGGAATAAATTCAACAGAGATTGTTCACCTTTATGGTACTTATTGGACAGTTCAATTTCACCATAAAAATGTTGAGTACATGTAGCTACAAGTAGGATGGAGTCTTCACTGTTCACGGGAAACCAAGTGTATTTATGTTGTAGAATTCTGTTGTTTTTCCACCAAAATGCTGTTCTGGGTGCTTACAAGTTCCCATCTGATTTAAACCTGTTTTCACCATTAAGCCACAGGCACCATTCTGGTTGGTTAACATTATATAGAGTTCATTCGTCTGAAATTTTTTTTTCATTGGTCTGAAATTTTAAGTAGACTTTGCTCTGCTGTCAACAGAATCACATCTAATCCTTCATGCTCGGACAGAAAGACTTGGGGAAGGAGAGGGAGTCCTAAAAAGAATGTATTGTGTGAGATGGGGAGTTTGGCTTTGGAGGCCTGTGGACCGTTCATTTTACTGGTCTTATTATGACTGAAATCTGTCTGACTCTGGGCTAATCACCTGCAGCTCCTGGCACCCACGCAAACCCCTGCTCTTAAAGACAGGTCTTCTCCGTCTCAGTGGCCTCCTTGGACTGCCACACCGCCAGTGTCCATCAGGCGCTTGCACTGAGGCTTCACCTGCTCGTGGGTGGAAGTCTAGCATGAACTCCTGGAGAACAGCTCTTTGTTTTGTACGTATTGTCATGTTTCAGCAGGGCTTGCTCAGTGTGATCGTCGAGAATCTTCGTGCTCTTCTTGTTGGGCCTAGAGGTAAGAATTTTCACAGCAGTAGCATGGCATCACAGTCCCAGTAGCAGTGTGGCCTGGGCTGGCAGGCAGCCTGTGGTAGGTTAACGTGCATTATGAAGAACAGATTTTGCCGTGTTCTAACAGATGCAACTGGTATAGCAGCCTGGTGTAAGAAACACACCGAGTGTGTTCAAGCACAGTTGTACTCCATTTTCAGAAACGATATATTATAATTGAAAGTGAACATGTTGTCTTCTCCAGCTGTCCAGAAAACATACCAAACCATGTGGGTTTTGTTCCCATGATTTAGGAATTTAAGATACATTTCTTTTGACTTCCCTTTCTGTAATTTAGAGGTAGATTTGAAAAATGAGGTTTTTATCCTCCCGAAACTTAGACCAGTGAGTTCAGTTTCCAGATATGTGTCCCTCCTTCATCAGACAGTAGGTTTGAACCTGAAAATTTATCTAAAACGGTTTCATATTTCAAGGCTTTTGTTTGTTTGTTTTGTGTGTGTGTGTGTATGTGTACAGTAGGTACTTGTGGAGGTCAGAGGATGGCTCTGGGGAGTCAGTTCTTTCCTGATGCCTCATGGATCCATCCAACTCTGGTCCCCCAGCTTGAGAACAAGAGCCTGCTGAGCCGTCTTCCTCCAACCCTTAAAATTCTTTGGTCACATGGTTCTATGGAGTAGCCTTTCTTTTCTTTTCCTCCCCCATCTCTCTAGTCTCTTCCTCCCCCCTCCCACCCTCCCTCATTTCTTTTTTCTTTTTCTTTTTTTTTTTTGAGATAAAATTTCCTTGTAGCCCCAGCTGGCCTTGAACTCAGAGATCCACCTGCCTCTGCTGGGATTAAAGGCATGTGCCACAAGCTTCCTTCTTCTGTTTCAGTTTTTCTAACTTGTGAGATTCTTTTAGGAATCCTCAAGATATATTCCTAAAATTTGAAATATTTATTTTGCCATTGTATATGTATGTCTGGGTTTTTCGTCTTATATCAAGTAATCCTTTCTAAATTTTTTTCTTATGAAACCCACTTAGAAAAATGTGAAAACCAGAAATGGTACTGCCCGCCCACCACAAGTGCCATTCAGGTCAAATAAAGGCCAAGCCTACCCTGTGTCCTCCACCGTGCCCCGTGTCCTCCACCGCACCCCGTGTCCTCCACCGCGCCCTTGCCCACTCTAGAGTCAGCCACATTCCACTTCTTCATTCGTCCCTCTCTTGCTTCTCTCCGCTGTCTTACCACCCATCATACTTCTGAACACTGGCTTATCTGCTAGTTGTCTTTGTTGTTGTTTGTTTGGGGCTTGTTTTTAATGTACACAAATGGATTGTGCTACTGGGGTCCTGGGGGAGGGCAATGAGAGTTGCACTTGTAACATTTCTGCCGCGGCACGCACCTTATGAGCTCACCATAAAACCATCCTGCAGATTGGATCCAGGGTGAGGACTGCCACCCTGGACATTCCTTCTTGTCTCTTGGTGACACTGCACACATTCTGCAGTGAGTCTATAGGTAGGAGTGGAATTGCCAAACGGCGGTGTGCCTCTGCCCTTTTTTAAAGAAGTACCCCTTTATTCTCTCACCAGAGAAGTCTGTGTCCACGCCATGCTTAGTGCTCTTTGAGCCCATCTGTCTTCTGAGTTACCCATGGTTTGAATTTCTATTCCCCTGAATGCTAATGAAGTCAAGAAAATGCAAAGGCATCTGCTGATATTTTTATTAGACTTGAATTTAAGAGATGGATGATAAGGAGAGGATGTTACAGAACAAAGCCCCCGACGTGGCAGAGCTTGTCTCTACAGCACTTTCCATTTTTCTCTGAGTGCTGCTCACAGTTTAGAAGCCTTGCAGGCTCACCTGTTGCTTAGTACATTCATTCCTGGATATTTTATATTTTATGCTGCGGCAAATGCTTTTGATTGTTTTATTTGACACTGTAGACCAGGCTGGCCCAGGACTCACCATGGAGACCAGGCTGGCCTGAGGCGTGCCATCCTCCTGCTTCAGCATCCTCAGCAGTGCTGAGGTGCAACTGTGAGCTGCCATGCCCCAGTCTGTGAGTGCTGCTGTTACAACTTTTACTTTCAGGCGTGCTAGAATGTGTGGTGTACACGTGTCTTAACTTCGCCCTTTGTGCAACTGTAGTTCTATGAATTTTTTCAGATTTTCTTTGAACACAATTATGTGGTCTGTGCACAAGGATAAACTTATGTACTCTTAAATTATGGTCCCCCCCAGCTTCATTTCATTACCATTTATTAAGGCCAGGGCCTTTCCTGGCTGGGACTTCCACTACAGTGTTGACTAAGAGTGGGAATACTTGACAGTTTCAAGGGGAAAACAGTTTAAAAATATATTCTTTGAGACAGGGACTCATGTGTCCCAAGCTGCCTAGAAGTCATTATGTAGCCAAGAACGACTGAGCCTCCTGAGTGCTGAGGTTACAGGTGTGCAGCACAGCACCCAGCTGTGTGTGCTAGAGGTAGAGCTTAGGGCTTCTTGCATCCTAGGCAAGCACTGTACCAACCAAGCTAGAGCCCCAGCTGCCCAAAACATTCTTTAAGTATGATGTCATGATGTCATGTTTTGATAGACTTGGTTTGCTAATAGCTTATTTAGGATTATTTAATCTAGATTCATAAATAAGAAATTCCTATGATTCTTACCTTTTTTTTTTTTTTTTTTTTTGGTCTTTTTGAGACAGGGTCTCCCTTTAGCCCCAGCTGTCCTGGAACTCACTAGGTAGACCAGGCTGGCCTTGAACTCGCAGAGATCCGCCTGCCTCTGCCTCCCGAGTGCTGGGATTAAAGGCATGCGCCACTATACCCACCCTGATTCTTACCTTTTTATTTATTTTTATTTCATGCGTATGGGTGTTTTGCCTGCATATATGTAAGAGCACCAATGGGCACAGTGTCCACAGAGGCCAGAAGAAGGCATTGGATCCCCTGGAACTGGAATTATTACAGATGGTTGTGAGCTACCTTGTTGGTCCTGAGAACTGAACCTGAATCCTCTGCAAGAGCAGCCAGTGTGTTTATTGACTGAGCCATCTCTCCAGATGCTCTTACCCTTTTTTTATAGCATTCTTGGTTAGGCTTTGGTTTTGGGGATTTGCTAGATTCTTAAAAGGAGTTAAGGAGTGTTTCATCTTCACTATGTGGAAGCATTTGGGGAAATACTAACATTAGCTAGAATTCACTAGGGAAGCTGTTGCAGCTAAAATTGTTGTTTTGTGTGTTTATTTTGGAAAGGTTTTTAATTACAAGTTCACTTTCCTAAGCAATACTGTTCAGGTGTTCCGTTTCTCCTAGTATCCCTTCTGTTACCTGTAGTTCTCTAGGAATGTGACAATTCCATTCAAATTTTGGATTTCTTAGAAGTTGTTTAGATTCCCCCTTCTCTCTTGCTGATCTGTAGAGTAGGTAGTAGGCTCTGCTAGTCTCTCTCTTCATCACTCTCATTGGCCTTCCCAGAAATTTACCTAGTTTTTAATCCTCATCAGTCTTTTTAATCTTATTTTATCATTTAGTTTCCCAAGGATTATTTGCAAGTGCATTCAAATATATAGGTACTTTGTTCCTCTCTAGGAAAGAGTTGCATTTCTAGTAGACCAAAAAACATATTGTGAAAGTTTTGGCTCTGTTGTTGTTGTTATTTGCTTTATTCTTGTTGTAAGGGAAAGACTTCTGTTACCATGTTGGGTTGTCCTGTGTGGTTCTGTTACTGTGTTGGGGTGTTCTGTATGGTTCTGTTACCGTGTTAGGGTTCCTGTATGGTTCTGTTACCGTGTTGGGGTATCCTGAGTGGTTCTGTTACCATGTTGGGGTGCCCTGTGTGGCTCTCTTATGATGCTGGGGTGTCCTGTGTGGTTCTGTTACTATGTTGGGGTGCCCTCTGTGGCTTTCTTATGATGTTGGGATGCCCTGTGTGGTTCTATTACCATGTTGGGGTGCCCTGTGTGGTTCTGTTACTGTGTTGGGGTGCCCTGTGTGGTTCTGTAACCATGTTGGGGTGACCTGTGTGGCTCTATTACTGTGTTGGGGTACCCTGTGTGGTTCTGTTACTGTGTTGGGGCACCCTGTGTGGTTCTGTTACTGTGCTGGGGTATCCTATGTGGTTCTGTTACCGTGTTGGGGTGCCCTGTGTGGTTCTGTTACCGTGTTGGGGCACCCTGTGTGGTTCTGTTACTGTGCTGGGGTATCCTATGTGGTTCTGTTACCGTGTTGGGGTGCCCTGTGTGGTTCTGTTACCGTGTTGGGGTTGCGGTGCCCTGTGTGTCTCCATAGGTTGCTTTCTCTCTGTGATAGTCAAACCTGCCTCCCCTGTGTTCATTTGTCTGCTCATCTGACCAGTCACTGAGAGAAGTCAGCTCATGCCCCCGCCCACTGATGATGACTTTCTGTTTCTCTTTATAGTTATTAGTATCCTTGCTTTCTGTATTTTTAGCCCACATTATGAAATGCATGCATATTTGTATTTGTTTTATCCTCACAGAAACTGAATTCTTTGTCACTTGTTTTGGTTTGTTTCTTCATTGCTGTGACAAAACACTCTGACCAATACCAACTTGGGGAGGAATTGGTTTATTCAGCTTACATCTCCTGGGTTGCAGTTCATCAGGGAGCCCAAGGTAGGAACTCAGGGCAAGAACCTGGAAGCAGGAGCTGGAGCATGGGCCACGGAGGAATGCTGCTTACTGGCTTGTTCCCCGGCTCCTGCTCAGCCTGCTTTCTTATGCTACACAGGCCCACTGCCCAGGGGTGGCAGCACCCACAGTGGGCTAGGCCCTCCCACATCACTCATCAAGAAGATGCTCTTCAGACATGGCCACAGGCCAGTCCAATGGAGGCAATTCCCCGATTGAGGCTCCCTCAACCCAGGTGTGTCAAGTTGACACTAAAGCTATCCAGCACATCATTGTTAAGTATGGTTCCTCTCTAGTGGCAACTTTGTCTTCCAGGAAACTGATACTGACACAGCTGCATCTGTTTTCTTTAAGTTATTGTGTGCATAGTTAATTTTATCATTCTTGCACTTTTCTGTTTCTCTTTGTTTTGATGTTGTCTTAAAAATGGCAGATAATGTTAATTTACTCAAAGTGTGGCAATCCTTGTCTTTAAGAATACAGCTTAGATATTTAATATAAATAAATCTAAATCCTTGTCTATGTTTTAAGTTTGATAACTGTTTAGAAAGCAATCTTCCACATTCAGAAAATACCTCATTACCATGTATAAGCTTAGGACATTTATCAGGCCAAGGAGATGGCGCAGCAGATAAAGGCACTTGCTGCCAACCCTGAAGACCTGGGTTCAATCCCTGGGACTCACATGAGGAACGAGAGAACCAGCTTCTGCAAATGTCTGTCCCCCATGTGCATACAAAGTGTGTTCTCTCTCTCTCTCCCCCTCTCTCTCCCTCTCTCTCTCTCATCCATATACACATAAATAAATATCTAATAAGAAAAATTTTAAGGAATTTATGTCCTAATTTGCATTACGATGTCCAAGAACATAGAAAACTTTCACATCTCCTATTACTTTTTACTCCGGTATGAAAAGGTCTAGGGACTGAAATACCTACAAACAGCATTTTTAACCGTGTCTGGGGAGTATGATTCGCATCTCTACCTGTCTTTTATTATAGCTTACCTGCCTGATTCCAGTACACACAGCATTACCATTTTATTCCTTGATCTATTAACGTACCAATTTCACATTTGCTCTGCAGGGCTGTGACTCCCAAGTTAGCGTGTCAGAGATGTCCTGTGGTGAAAGTACATCCTCCTGTCAATCTCTTGAACATGGCTCTGTTCCAGAAATCCTCATTGGGCTGCTTTACAACGCCACTACTGGAAGATTATCAGCAGAAGTGATAAAAGGCAGCCATTTCAAAAACCTGGCAGCAAACAGACCACCCAGTGAGTGAGAAAAATATTTTTGTTCTGATGTTTTCTACACGTAGAGGACTCCCAGCATTTGAGGCTTCAAGCCTATCATTTTAGTCTTAACTAGTCACAATGAAATGCTGAATCATCTGCTAATCTGTTACATGTTTTCTGTTTCTAGCCATTTGGGAAGTAGAAAATTTGAAATTCAAAATATTAATTGTATGGTGAGAGGAATTTTAGTTTCTCATAGTGTCTGTAGAATGAATAGTCCCTATGGTAGCCAGTATCTTTTAATGCCAGAAAACATGAGAGTTTTGAAAAATGACTGCAACTCACAAATACGAATAGAAATACATATAGCTACTGTCGGCTGAATACTAGTGTTGTCCATCTGCATGCATACTATGAACTGATGTGTCTACTTCTATATTTCCCATCCTTTCCCCTTAACAATTCATGAAGAAAGTATTTCCTCCCCTTTCCTTCTCCCTAAAATCATAGGGCTAAGGGTGTAGTTGAGTGATACTAGTGTTCTTAGCATGCACAAGGTCTTGGGTTCCATCACCAGCTCCACAAAAAAGAAAAACTTAACAACCAGAGCAGCTGACAAAGTCTCAGCTGGGATGGCCTTTCCCTTTCCTAGGAAAACAGAATCAGGGACAGTGAGTGCTTGCCCTCGACGTTTGGACAGGAAAGCCAAGGGCGGTCCTCTGTCCTGACTCTCTTCCCCTCTCTTCTCTCCTCCACCCTCTCTCTCTCATGGGGATGAGAGTAGACTTAGGGAATACAGAGAAATTGTCCTCCACTGTACCTCCAGGCCTGTTGATGTCTAGAAGCCACATCCAAACTGGAGCAGAGCACCTTCTGTATATTTCTCTAACATTTATTCATGCCCTGGACTAAAGCTTTGACAGGAAATGGTGAATAATAGCAAATTAAATTTGCTTAAAGGTTTCCCAAAGACTTCCTTAACACACTCTTTTACTCAGGGTACTACGCAGAGAGGAGACGTTTTCTATCCTTGAATTACATTAACTTTGCTTTTAAATGTCATAAAAATTCATTATTCAATGTAGGTGAAAAGTCATAAAAATATATTTGGTTTGCCCCAAGAAATGTTGGGAAGCGCAAGCTGCTTACATGCATCATAGAATGATCTGAATTGAAAAGTCTGAAGGGTAAACTTATAATCTTTGTACTTAGACAAATGGCCTAACCCCCTACGTCTGTTTCTTCATAGGTAAAGTTAAGGTCATGTCTCTCACAAGGTAATTGTGAGACTCAGATCTGACAAAAATGCATAAAAGTAGAATTAGTATCATCCACTGTCTCATTCCAAAGAAAAATGGAGTGGGTGAAAGAGCACTCAGAATAAGCAGACTGGAGAGGGTGGCTTGATTGTCTTCTTCCAAACACACCCAAAATGTAGGCTCAAAGGACTGAGAAAGGTTTGCAGGTGGACAGCAGGTGAGGGTGTGATAACCACACATGGGCCCACCTGGCCTAAGGCACCAAGTTTCAAAGGTGCTTTAATACTGTCAGGAAACAAAGCATCCCGGGGTCATAACTGGGATGCACCTCTTGGCTTAGCTGACAGTTTATTAATTTTTGACAAGTTCATAGAATGAATGATGCTGTGGTATAGAAATAGAGAAGCAGAAATGAGCCACAAGGAGCCAGGGGCCAAGTTGGCAGTAAACATGTTGGGAATGCCAGCACCTGTAACATGGGGTCTCTCCTTGGGTGTAAGGGCTACAGCAGTTGCTGTTATTTTAGAATTCGATCTTCGGCCTTAAGTTGACTAATGGTATTAGCTAGAAAGCCTCAAGTAAGCAAATAAAGTCAATTTTTAAAATAGTGATATGAAAACAAAGTATTTATAAAAGGCATGTAAGATATTTATGGAGTAAACTACAAGACAATTCTATCAATTTGTCATAAATTATAAGATTATAGCCCTTCAAAAATATTCAGGTTCTAAGCTTTGAACTGCCTCATAGACCGAATAATTTCAAATTTATCCAAGGAAATAATAGCAACGCTCACTCAGCAGCTAAAATTCTGATAGTTCTAGTTCATCTTTCATAATTTAATTTTTTTATTGGGAGTAATCAAGTCATTTAAAATATTAAATATTGCATGGATAGCACAGTAAAGGTGATCCTATAATGATCTATTCAGTCTTTATAGTCTGATGATTTGCATGATTCTATATGTTCAATGTGCTTTAGACCAAGAGGATATCATTATAAATATGCCCTCTTAAAATAGTGTAATTTTTGTTTAAGATTACACAATGATGTTAATTTTTTCATTCCATGAAATGTACACCACCCTTTGTTCAGCCTTCTACCTGAATTAAAATGCTAAAGTTTTGTGTTTTCCACTCCAGTGCAGTGTTTCCTCTTTAATTCTGACCTTTGACCCTCTTCCACCCGATGATTGACATCTGGTCATTATTTCTTTTACTGCTTTCCACCCCCCGTTGTCAGATGGACTGTTCTGTTGTCTAAAACACTTGATAGGTGGACAGGTTTATATAATCCGAGGTGAGTTCCTGTAGAGGCTAATTGGATGTTGTCTTTTCATGCAAAACAAAATGCCCTAAAACTTGCCAGCAGTGAGACTGTCCACCATGTTGGTTTCAAAAAAAAATGCACATTTATTATCTGTGGTATTTTAAATAAAACTAACTTAGACTCTATCTCTGATTATGGATGGTGGTATTCATAGTTTCAACAAAATGAGCAAAACTTTAAAAGTTTTTCTTTTTCCATTTGTTTGTATTTTTAGTTTCAAGAGAAGTAGATATTTCATGAGACTGTTGCAATTGTCTTTAAAATCAATTGAGGCTTTGATATGACATACACACGCTGGAGCAACATGCGGAGATCATCTGCTTGAGTCTAACGGACTCCATAAGAGTCTTTGATAGAGAGGATCTGTCTCCCATCTAAGAGGGCCATGAAGCGTTATGTCTCATTTTGTACACTAAACATCATATCAGCTTCTTTGTAATTCATGAAAATCACTTAAAGATCATACGTAAAATTGTACATTAATTATGCCTGAGAGAAACCCAATAGCATCTGACTACCCCCCAAAGCACATTCAATGTACTCTTGCATGCAACCAGGAGAACGTTTTACTTGGTTTGCTGAATGTTGAACCCTTAAGGCATTTGGCTTAATTTGGGCCCGTAAAATGTTTTAAATATGAATTTAAAAACCACATCCATGCAGAGATGTTTGTCATTTCATCTTAAGCTGTCTCCGTGTCACCCCTGCCTTCTTGTCCTTCCTCCTCACATCTGCCTTCATTTCTATTTGTGTGTTTATTCTTACTCTGAAAACACAGTGGAATGCTTTAGTGTTGTGGCTAATTGAGCTTGCTAAGTGTCTTAATGCTATGATGTCCTGCTTAGTGAAGCAAAATAGGGTGGTGACGGGCAGGGGAGGTTGTGGGAGGCCATGAAGGGGAGGGAAAGGAAGGATTATGAGGTATACCTTTAAATTCTATTAGTAGAAATAGTGAGGTTAACCCATTACTATGCTCAAAATATTTTCAGCCTACTTAGCACTCTCTGTACTTGCCACGTATTTTATGAGCATCTACATCAAAATTGAATGAGTTGAGTTTCTGTTGAACTCGGTATACACCATATCCTTATAAAATGTAACTACTTAATCTTAGCATTTATCATGAGAGAGTTGTCTTGTTTGTTCCAAATGATCTTTGCGGTGTGTTGGCTTTCTTCCTTCAGATACATACGTTAAGTTAACGCTGCTGAACTCCATGGGCCAAGAGATGTCCAAATGCAAGACATCCAGCCGCAGAGGGCAGCCAGATCCAGTGTACAAAGAGACTTTTGTCTTTCAAGTGGCCCTGTTTCAGCTTTCTGATGTGACTCTGATACTGTCTGTGTATAACAAGCGCAGCATGAAGAGAAAGGAGATGATAGGATGGATTTCCTTAGGTCTGAACAGCTCTGGGGAAGAAGAGCTCAGCCACTGGACTGCAATGAAGGAGTCCAAGGGACAGCAAGTATGCAGGTGGCATGCCCTGCTGGAGTCATGAGGACGAGGGTGACTGAACCCGAGCCCAGCACTGCCACTGTCACCTGGTCACCGTCAGAGGAGCCATTCTCTAGGGTCCTCTTTAACACCCAACAAGAACGTCCAGCACTGAGCTGATGCAAACAAGATGTGTGTCTGGTAGAGCTTGTGTGAGAACCAAGAACGTGTGTCATTATTGTTAATCAGTCCTCCAGAAATTTAATAATATGGTTTTGATTTGAAGTTAATTTTATTTTAGCAAAAAAGCCAGTAATTTCATGGAAGATAGTGTGATTTAAAAACCAGAATTTTAGCTGCAGGACTACTTTATATCACCCACATACTATCCATAAAGCATTTGACTGGCCAGTCCCTGGAGTTTGGAATATTTGAAAAAAGTAGGTCTCCAGTGATTACAATAGTGTCTTTCGGTGAAGGTTCAACACATTGAAGATCATTTTATTTTAGATGTGTTCTCTCTGCGCCTCAATTCTTATCCATAACACTAAACCCAAGGGCAGAATTTCCTATAGGAAATTTTAAGGTTGGTTTGTTTGTTTAAAGTTTATTCTTTATTTCCCCCTGCTTTTTCCTGATCCAAAGAGACCATGTCCCACTGGTCCCTTGCAAACCTTTCTGGCAGGTGTTACTGTAGACCTGCGAACTTTCTGTTGAAATCACTTCCTGTGTTCTGTGTTCTAGTGCAGAGATCAACAGAGCAGAGCTCCAGCTTACGATTTCCTTCCGTGATCGATTCTTTACAACTGTATAATGTGGGGGGACAAAAAAAGCAATTCAAGTTAAAGGAAAATTATCTGCTCTAAGGGTTTAATATCCAGCATGCATAAAGCAGGCAGCATCCAAAGTAAGCAGCCCCTCTCTCTAGTCTTCACCACGTCATTGTCTGCTGTGAAGACCATCCCGTTCTCAGTGTGATTCAGAGCATCAAGTGAAGAGCGGCTCTGACTCTTACGAAGGTTCTTGTGACTGGCTGTGTTTATGAAATCTACTTTTCAATGTGATGACATTCTGTGCCTTTCATGTAAGTTAAACTTGCTCACACAGCTTGGAAGTTGTATTTGCAGAATCAGGTCTTCAGCTTCTATAAATGTCAAGACTCCTCCTGGGAGCAGTGTCCGCGCCTGCGCGCCTCTGTAACATGGGAAGTTGCATGCTGCGCTGATCTTTACATGACCAGGTGCTTTCCTTTGCTGGTTTCATACTGAGAAACTCTAATTGGAAATATTATAAGCTATTTTCTTTTCATTTTGCTTCTGACATAACATCATTTTGTGCATATACTTTCTTAAATAGAATATGTTTTGCATATATGAAGGTGTTTTCTTTTTGCTTTCTCATTTTTAATTAAACAAAAATATACTATTTGCCAGTTAGTAAAAAGCTGCACCATGTTCCAAGCTAAGCTGAGCTCTCTGGACTGTTCCTACAAGCTAGAACTTACCATTACCATAATAGCGAAATCGGGTATTGATTTATTACAAATGTGGCAGTACTGACAGGCCTAAAAAATGCAAAAGGCCACGAACTTCTACATTTTTTTTTTTTTTTTTTTTTTTTAAAAAAAGGAAAAAAAAAAAAAAAAAAAAAAAAAAACTAGAAGGCAACTCTGTGCTTTCAAACATGGAGATTTAAAGAAAAAAAATGACAAACAGGCAGCATAAGTTGAAAATCTTAAGTTACAGAGCCCCCTGTGGTGGCTCACACCTGTAATCTCAGCACTTGGGAAGCAGAGGCAGAAGGACTGCTGTGAGTTCAAGGCCAGCCTGGGCTACAAAATAAGATTTGTCTAAAAAATATGTTTCAATGTCACATTAACAAACATGGAGATTTAAAGAAAAAAAATGACAAACAGGCAGCATAAGTTGAAAATCTTAAGTTACAGAGCCCCCTGTGGTGGCTCACACCTGTAATCTCAGCACTTGGGAAGCAGAGGCAGAAGGACTGCTGTGAGTTCAAGGCCAGCCTGGGCTACAAAATAAGATTTGTCTAAAAAATATGTTTCAATGTCACATTAAAGAGAAAATATCCGAATATTATTATTCCGTTAGTGAGCTTTTCTTCTTTTAATTTTTTTGTTTTGTTTTTTATTTAGGGTTTTTAATTTTTTGGTTTGGGTTTTTGGGCTTTTTTTTTCCAGATAGGGTCTCCCTGTAGCCCCAGCTGGCCTGGAACTCACTATGTAGACCAAGCTGGCCTCAATTCACAGAGATCCACCTGTCTCTGCCTCATGAGTGCTGGACTTAAAGGCATTCTCCACCACACCTGGCTCATTTGTTTTTATTTTATGTGAATGAGTGTTTTGTCTGCATGTATGTAATTACACTATATGCATGCAGTACCCACAGAGGCCCGAAGAGAGCTTCTGATCCCTGGAACTGGAGTTACAGATAGTTGTTAGCTGCCATGTGGGTGCTGGGAACTGAACCTGGGTCCTCTTGCTCTTAACTGCTGAGCCATCTCTCCAGCCTCCAGATATTTTTTTTTTAATGAAATGAGTCAGGTTATAGAGTTAAAACATGAATGAGTGGCAAAATAGTTTTTTTTAATATTTTTAAACAACAGAATAAGGCAAAATATGAAGAAGAAAGATATAGGTTTGAAAACTTGGGTGCAGATATTTGATGCTACAGTTCCACCCCCCTCCCCGCCCCCTGGCTTTGAAATAACTGTGTACTTGTCTAACTGCTAACTTCCTGGCAGAAGAGCTACTGGCCTTGTCTGTAACAATGCTTAGTCAGACATTAAGACCAGCTTGGTGCCTTTCCTGCTCTTGAGAGGAAAAACAGCTGCTTGTTAAACCCTCCTATCTCCAGACTTTGCCTAGAATCCTGTATGTGCCCTTAGGTCCTCAGGGGCATCTGGTACAGTTAAGTATCAAATCATATGTGGCCTAGAAAGTGATCTCAGGAACAACCCTCTCTCCAGCCTAGATTCTAAGTCCTCAAAGGCTGTGAATTGTGCATGTGCACAACATCTTTACACAGTGTGGAGTGCAAACAAGCTGAAGGTGCCCTAGCCTTTTCATTTAGCTGAATGGAGTGAGTGGCCATGGGCCACTTCTCCTCTGTGTAATTTGCAGGTGTGATCTTAAATTTGGGGCTGTTTGCTGCCTTTCTGCTCCATATACAGCAAAATAAACATTTTTTCTTTCTGTGATTTGACACAGCTTCTAAACTCCCCCAAGCTGTCTACACTTCTTTAAGGAACGGAGGAAGTAGGGTTGCGATCCACTTCACTCTGCTGAATGCACACACAGTATTGCTGCTTGGGTGTGTGGGTGAATTCACAAGAAGACTGGAAAGAGGCATATCTCATAACTCCAGCAAGCAGAGGCCACCAGCGGGCCACAGCTGTTGACTCAGAGGCTTGAGAAAGCTAAAATCAAATGCAATGCCCAGATTTGGCAGTTGACTGGCATGTGGACATTCACAAGCATAGAGTCTGTTTCCCAAATATGGCTGTTGATTACTGGCCAGAAGTGGCCTACGCTTCAAGCCAGGAGTTAGTTTAGTCAACTGTGGGCTTACCTTTCAGAAGCTTCTAAAAGTGGGGGCCTCAGTACTAGTCTCCTTTTGTTTAAAATCCATTTGCATATTACCTAACTGCTCATTGGTGAATTCTCAATAGTGTGTTCCTTGACAAAAAATAATACATTGGACCATGATTTAAGAAAAAAAAAAGAAAGAGAAAATACCTCAACTGCCAGATGGCTATGTTGTTGTTGTGATCGGACCTGGCAGGGCAGATCGATCTGGTCTGTGCCACACACAGCTGTAGGTTAAACCCCTGCTGTCTCCACAAAGTGGAAGTCTCCCCAGTGCCTCGGGTTAGATCCCAGTGCGGGAAGTGGGAATGGAGTCCGGGCTGTTCTTGACAATGAGAAACAAATGATATCACAGCTTTTCAAAGGAACTAGGGAATCAGTGGGCTGTTTGAAGTGTGATTCTTAGATGGCATAAGGGCAGTTGGTCACCAACCAATTTTTCAAGGTCCTTGTTCACCTATGAATAGAATTAACAGAAGTTCATTTGCTTAGAGTGGCTGTTTACCTCCATAGACTGGAGAAATCATAGAAAAACGCACATTACTAGTTATCCACTACTTTCTTTTTTTTCTTTACAATCACTCCTGTTCATCTGTGACCAACAATTGGAAAGTGGTCATCAGTATCATTGTCCAGCCAGTCTGACACTGAGTTAGACATGCGATAAAGCATTTTAAAACATCATCCACACCCTCCAAAATTATAACAGTGATGGTTACAGGTATAATCTGCTAAAGAACTAAGACCATGATTTATTATTTTATTTGGCACAAAATATGAAGAGGTGGGTCACATTGTGAACATTTACAGCATCGATGAAGGAATTGCTGCATGGAGGGTCAGTTTCCTCAGGTCACTTACCTGATAGTAAGTGACAGTAGAACTCAGGCTGGAACTCACACATGCACATCCCAACCTCACCCCAGTTTGTGATTGAAATAGAAAACAATTGTACTTACCAACAATCCAAATGGCAGAACCAGGCCCAAGGGAGCAGAGTTTGAAGAAGAGAAAAGACAAAGACCAGAGAGTTTTTCTTCTCAGGGCACAGATGCTACTTTTGTATCCTAATTCGTGGATGATTTTTATTTTTAAAGACTTAGGATCTGTTTGCTGTGTTTAGGCTGTATTCATATCCTGAGTGTGTATTGGTCCATTTGTTCTTTTTGAACACTTCAGGCAATCCAAGGCTATGTGCACGACTGTGAAATGAACTGTGTATGCTAGCATGTCTTCCCTGTGTCCGTGGTCAGAGGGAGGACTGGTACCTTCCTATGATAGGGTCTCACTCAGCTGACCTGTGACTCATACTGTAGATCAGGCTGGCCTCAAACTCACTATGTAGACCAGGCTAGCCTTGAACTCAGAGATCTGCCTACCTCTGCCTCCTGAGTGCTGGGATTAAAGGCATGTGCCACCGTGCCTGGCTGTGTATGTTTGTTAGTTTTTGATATTAGACAAGAGTCACATCTAGTTACCTTCCCCTTAGTTGGTAGTGATTTCCACGTCAGTATTGTCATGAGCCCTGATGCTTGTAGAGACACCAGGAAAATATTGCACTAGATTTCCTGTGGGCAGTTCAGTACTACTGTTGTATAAGTGTTATTTTGTGTGAATTGTGTTTACTGAGTGTGTTTACTTTTCTTTGTTTAATATGTATGTGTAGGGATTTCAGCTACGTACCATGTGCTGTTATAGCAGCTGCAGGGGTGGAGGCAATGAATTGGAGGGACAGACTTCCCTCCTGATGCCTGTGGAGACAGACATAGGATGGTGTCTTTTCGCTGTAAGCTACGAGGTATCGAGAGAGATGGTGCAGGCATTGTGGGGTTTAGTAGACAATTATGCCACAAATTCAAAAAAGTCCTCCTGGAAGATAGGCCTGACTCACATCAAACTCCCAAATAAAACACAGGCAGTGACTCCCAAGCTGTAATGTGCCTAAGAATTATCTAGAATGTTTAACCTGTGCTCAGACTCTGCCTCCAGAGATCCTGTCTCATTTATGGAAGGAAGCTTGGGAATCTAGGTCTGCTAAGCTCCCCGGGAAATCTTCCTGAGATATATGGTTATATAATGCTTTGTGCATTGTATGGGACTGTTTGTAGCAGTGTTTTATTATTCACAGATTAAATCTATTATCATGATGATGATAAATAAGATGAGACCAAGGTTTGTGATTTCAGTAATAATGGTGAAAACTCAGCAGCTTTTCTTAGAAATGAGGAGTTTTCGGCTGTTACATTGTATTCTCCCCTTTTTTGATCTTCTCTCCCTTTCTAGCTCATGTTCCTGTTAACTTTTGTGAGAAGACTTTTAGTGACTAGTTGTGTTTTGTTTTGTTTTTGTCTTTTTGAGACAGAGTCTCCCTCGAGCCCCAGCTGGCCTGGAACTGGCTATGTACACCAGACTGACCTCCATCTCAAAAAGATCCTTCTGCCTCTGCCTGCCTCCTGAGTGCTGGGATTAAAGGTGTGCGCCACCATACCAGGCTAGTAACTAGTTTTTATAATTTCATGTCATTTTAACCAATTTTGGAAAAACAAAGATGAAGTAAATACCGTAGAGTTGTAGGAAGGCTTTTTGTGTGTGTGTGTCTTTCTTTTTGAGGCAGGGTCTCCCTGTAGCCCCAGCTGTCCTGGAACTCACTATGTAGACCAGGCTGGCCTTGAACTCACAGAGATCCACCTGCCTCTGCCTCCAGAGTGCTGGGATTAAAGGCGTGTGCCACCACGCCCGGCTGGAAGGCTTTGTTTTTAAAGGTGAGGGATGATGCTTATTTTGTTCCCTGCGGTTTTGTTAGATAAATATTGAGAATATTTATAATATTTTGAGGTGTCATTTGTTGTCTGAGGGGAGACCAGGAGAACTTTGGCAAATAAAGAGACGTGATGTTTATGTGTATGCGAGAATATCATTCGAAGCACAGCTAGAAATTCATAGTGATAGTCTCAACAGCATTTTGATACTACAAATGTTACATTGTATTTACCAAGAGAAAAATTGCGTGGTAACATTTTATAAATTATCATGTTTCTGCATAATTTTATTAGAATAAGTTTTACAGTAAATAGTACCATGGCAGCAATGTTGAGGAATCCTTAAAGCTGATGTAGGAGAGACCATCAAACTTGGCTAGACGTTTACATAAGGATGTGTATAAATGCTGCTTTTCAGTGACGGGGTCTCGAGGAATAGTTGTTTTGAATTTCAGGAATCTTGATGAACGCTGGGATCGCGTCTTCTCCTAAGACTCAAGAGGCTCGTCTTGCTCAGTGCTCCTGCACTGGCTCTACTTCTCAGAATGATGTGATTTTTCTAGAACAAGTCAGTGCAGCCTTTTATTCAATGTTCCTTCTTCTCTCCCTCCTTCCCATCCTCTTCCTCTGCCCTCCCTTCCTTTCTATCTGTTTCGTTTTTTTGAGACAAGAAGCTTCCTTAATAGTATAGTTTCTACAGAGCTTTCTTACTTATTTTTCTAATAATTGCTGTAACAGTGTGATGACATTTAACTGCTCTGTGAGCAAAATTCCATCAACCTCCAGAAGAAACATGCTGCTGAATGGCATTCCCTTTGGTCTGAATCGTCTTCGGCGTATTTGCTAGTGACCTTCCTGATGTACATAATGTGTCCCTGTGGTCACCAACAGTTTTGTGTTGTTGTCACATATTAATATGCATCTGGTCAAAACTAGAAACAGACGAGTGTGTAGAGTGAGCGGCTGTCTAACCACTTTTGTGTCACTGGAGTTGTGTGTGTTGCCTTTTGTACTCTACACCGACTGTCGCGGTGCCTTTTGTATAATTGTACTACATAAAGAATTGCTGACCTGTGTAACCGTGTAAGAATGTAAAAAACTGCACTAGTCCAAGGAGATTTTAATGACAATTTGATTTTCCAGAGAATAAATTTTTTGTGTGCATTAAAAGTTACCTTTCTTCACATTTATGTAAAAATAAATCTCCTATTTTAGCACTCACAGAATGGATAAACATTCAGCTTTTTTGATGATGCTACATAAAACTCAGCCATCAACAAAGTGTTAACATGACTGTTGTATAGAATTAAATAATGTCGACTACATACACAAATACCAAGTAGATACGTGTGTCATTAAGGTTTGGGTTTGAAAAGAATGGTATATGCTATAAAATATTGCTAACAAAACGTTTTGATGCTTTTTTTAAAAAGACTTCCAAAGAAAGCAGTCTCCAAGCAAACATTCTAAAGTAATTCCTTGAAAGTTCAGATAAGAATAGAACTTTCCCAGGGCTCGGGGTTTTTTGGAATGTGTCGTGGGCACCTAACCTCACTTACTCCTCATCCACCGTGAGTTACTGTTCATCTTAGATCCTCCTATGTATCAAGACCATTTCCTAATGGCAGCAGTAGTCTGTTGTTTTTAATTATTTTTATTAAGTATATTATTTCCCAAAGGCCATTAGTTTAGTCACTTTTCATATCTCGTTGTCTTGTCTATTTTATCTAGCAGGAAAGATTCCTCATAACCAACTTCACAAATTCTTAAGAATTTGGTGCTCTACTATGACAGAAATTAAAGTTGCTGCACTGCCTAATCTCTGGCTGCCTTTGAATCTTCACTTCTGCCAGCTGGCCGGCGCTACTTTTCCTTTTCTTTTAGCACATGGAGCACTAGTGCCTACTAGGTACCGAGTTTTCTTTTCTTTTCTTTTCTTTTCTTTTCCTTTATTGGTAAGGACTTGTCTCTGCTAAATACCATGAAAATGCAGAACGCTTCTGCTCAAAATAAAAATATTCATACTGTAGTCTCCAACCACGGGGAAGTAATTTATATCTTTTGCTGATGTTCACTGTTTCTCTCCCACCCCAAAGATTTGCTTATCAGTGTTCAGACACACAAAGTTTTCTGAATTGTAAACAATGTCTCAGTTGGGAGAGATTTACTAGTTACTTAGTACTTGAGAAAAATTACATGTGGGTCATCATTTATTATTTTCAGAGAATAACAATAGATACAAAGTGAAATTCCAGCAGAAAACAGGTCTTCCGAGAAGATTGGTAAGTTATCATTTTCCACTATTTATCATAACATGTTATTCTTAAGGGTACATTTTAATTGCAAGTTGCTTGTAACTCCTTTGATCTCCAGCATGCTAAATAATATTTAAGTCAACATCTTCATTCCAAAGATTGTTAGACTATTCCATAATGCTTCTCATTTCAAAATAAAGTCATTCCCAACCTAAAAATTATAAGATCTCAGTAAAAAATGTGAAACATTTGTTTGGCTGATGCATTATAACGAATTATAAAAGTATAAGGCAGTACACCAGGCGTGGAGGCGCACGCCTGTAGTCCCAGCTCTTGGGAGGCAGAGGCAGACACATCTCTGTGAGTTTGAGGCCAGCTGGGGTGGGGCTACAAAGAGACCCTGTCTCCAAAAAACCAAAAATAATTAAATAGATAAATATTAAGATAAATCTAAAAAAAAAGTATAAGGCAGTAAATGTGGTATATTAAATGCCACACCAACAGCAGCCACAAGTTGCTTACGGAGGCTGGGGAAGGAGTGGAGCTTTGGGTGATTTTTGTCATTGTGTGAAGAAACTGCCAAAGCTCCCAGGATCTGTAGCATTTTGTGAGAAATCAGTGACCTTCTGCTGTTCTGTACCCTGCCAGCCATTGTGTTTGCCAGAGGTCTAGATCTTAGCCATTCCATTAGTTAAGTGGATCTCACTGTTTTAATTTGCAGTCCTTGCTGATGACGCATTAAGTTGCCATGTGTGTCTTTGGGTTAGGGAGAGATCTGTTCAGACCTTCACTCTTTTTTTCTTTGGTTTCCTGATGTTGAGTTCTGACAGTTCTCTGAATATTTTGGACCCAAGTCCTTTATTAGACACAAATATTGTCCCTTAGGTGGTGCTATGTCTTCGTTTTCTTAGCACTGCCTTTTACAGAGCCCAGTGTTCACTTTAGTTGAGTTCACTGTGTCTGTGTTTTTCTTTCGTGAGTTGTACTTTTGATAGTCTATCTTAAAATTCATAACCAAACCACAATCAGGTAGGTTGTCTCCTATTTTATCTTCTACAAGGTTTGTATTTTTGCCTTTTATGTTTGTCTGGCATCCATTTTTGAGTAAAAGTTTTTGGAAGGTAAATGGTCTGCCTGTGTTTGTTTTGTTTGTTCATTTATACCAGACAGATGTGCACCTGTTCCCATGCCACAGGCTAGAAGTGTCCTTCCTGTAATGGATTGCTTTCTGTATCGGTGTGTGTCTGTTTCCGTGTTTTCTGCCTATCATCATTGACGCCATGCCGTCTCCACAGGTGCCATCTCCACGGTGGGCTCTCAGTAGATCTGCTATTGGATACTGTATTTGCTACTTTTTTGTGGCTGTGATAAAACATCGTGACCAACTTTATTTGAACTTAGGGTTCCAGAGGGATAAGAGTCCATCATGGTGGGGAGACATGGTGGCAGGAGGTGGCCAGAGTAGATAGAGGAGTGTTCATATCTTGAAGCAGGCACAGGAAGCAGAGAGCAACTGGAAATCCCAGAAGGCTTAAGAACTCTCTAAGTCTGCCCCCAGTGACCTGCTTCCTCCAGCAAGGCCATACCTTCTAAGACCTCCCCAAACAGCACCACCAACTGGGGACAAAATGTCCAAATATTTATCAGAATTCTTTCCCCTAAAGTATTGGCCTAACTGTTGTAGGCAGGTTCCTTTTCTGTATAAACTGTAGGGCCAGTTTGTTGATCTGTGCCTTGGGTTCTTGCTGTTTTGATTGCGATTTGTTGAATATGAAAAGAATTGGCATCTTTTTTTTTTTTTTTTTTTTTTTTTTTTTTTTCTTTTTGAGACAAACTCTCCCTGTAGCCCCAGCTGGCTGGCCTGGAATTCCTAGAGATCTGCCTGCCTCTGCCTCCTGCCTGAGTGCTGGGATCAAAGGTCTGTGACACCACACTCACCCTAAGAATTGACATCTTCTAATACTGAGTTCTTTAAAATCAAGAATACAAAATTGTCTTACCACTTATTTAAATCTTTACAAGATTTCTTTCCTTAGTTGTATAGTTTTTGCATATATGGACCCTAGCTTGCTGTTAAGTGTCATATGAACGTGTGTTGGGTTTTGTCAAAGGCTTGTGTCTGCTGGTAGTAGTCACAATGGCCGTTTCTTCTTTAGCCCATGGAAGGAGTGGATTCCATTTGTGGATTTTCTATGATGACCTGGCCTTACACACCTAGAGTGGTCATGGTCAGTCATTCCTGTTAAATGTTACCAGAGTCAGTGTACTAACATGTAGCTGAGGGTTCCTGCATCTGTGTTGTGGAGATGTACTTTGCTCCTTGTTAATGTTTTGATCCAGCTCTTCTGTGCCAGTTTCCATCCTTGTCTGAAGAGGGATTGAGCCACTTCATCCCCATTACCAGCCCTTGAACCTGGTGCTGCTCTCCTTGCCTCATTGCTGGTGGCAGTGCAGGGGCAGGCGGTTGCCCTCTCCCTCTCCTCTTGTGCCAAACTAGAAGTTTATCCATTTTAAAATGGCTTTTCAGTCAGTCACCCGTTTTCTGTTCTGCTGATTCTTACTGTTGACACCCTGGTTTAATTTTGTTGATTTCAGCTCTAACTTTCCTTTCTTGTCTCCCACTCGCTTTAGCTTAAGCTCTTCTTTCTCTTGTCTCTAGGGTGGGAACACTCCCCTCTCCCGACCGGTGCGCACAGCTGGGCCTCTCCCCGCAAGCTCGGCTTTCCCTGCGTCACACAAACCTGCTGATTTCACTAGTTCAAATACGTTTTCCCAAGTCTATGATACATGCATTATTTATAAATGTGTTGTTTAATTTCCAAATCTAGAAAGTTAATTTTCATTTCATTCCGCTTTTGTTTGTTGTTACTCCTTTGTGCACGGGTACATGTACCGTGGGTACACCCGGAGACCAGAGGTCAACTTCGGCTGTCACTCCACAGGTACCGTCCACCTTTCTTTTCTCTTGAGGCAGGATCTGTCACCTGCCTGGAGCACCAAGTGAGCTTGGCGGCTGGTCTGCGAGCCCCGAGGATCTGTCGGTCTCCACCCCGGCCCCTTACCCGACCCCTTTTTACCATGTCAGTGAGAATAGCCGAGCTTTACTGCATGGAAACTGGAGCCTGTGCTCAGGAAGGTTTGAAGCTTCAGAACCCGTTTCACACCTGAAATACAGCTCGCTCAACAGGAAATTACGATTTCTGAGTGGGTTGACTGGCACATTTCACACTTTCCTCATAAATGTCCATGTCATTTTATTTCCGTCTTTTCATGCTTGATGAAAGGACACTCCTCAGTGTGGCCGCTCCACTTTTGAGACGTTATTAAATCGCATGTCATCGTTCTTTGAGCACTGCTACCGTCACCAAATCCTGCTTTCCAGGTCTCCCATCTCCAGATCCCTAAAGCTGACTGGACATCCTCTGGGAAGTTTGGGCCTTTCCCCACCTGTCTACCAAAGTCCCAACACAATAAGGGCTTCCTGCATAACTACCTTTTATACCCCTTTGTTCCTTAAGTCGTAAAGTAACTACAAGGATCCTATTTTAATTGTAAGCAAACCCTAAAACACAACTTTTATTTACCCTGTGCTGAGGACTGTTTTCAACCACTTGACAGTGTTTTGATACAGTTGTTTTATGCTGTAAGACACAGAGAGAGGATTTTTCTTTACCCTGAATAGCTTTGCGTTCTCTGACCTGGAGGGCCTCATACCCTGCATGCCATGGATATCCCAAGCCTGAGAACAACAGAAAGGCATTAAACTTCAGAGGGAGCACTGTCTATTCACTGCTCTGTAGCCTGCATCATTATTTTTTTCTTTTGATGACTGATAGAATTTCAAACTGTGTGTGTGTGAAATTTTTGTGAAAATGGTTTTGTTTTTTAAAATCTGAATCTATACTATCAATATTATGAAATCATTTTTTTGTTGTTCCTTAGTATCTTCATTTTTGTGGTACTAGGAATCCAACCCAGGGCCTTGCATATACTAGGCAAGTGCTGGCTACATCCCCAGCCCCACCTGCTTCTACTAAGCAAAGATCTTGACGATTTTCTGTTTTGTCGCATTTATCAGTACCATGTTCCTTTTTATAACTAAGCAGTATTCCATTTTGGATAACATGCCATAATTTCTTTTTTCTTTTGGTATTCATTTATTTATTTTGAGACAGGGTCTCCCCGTAGCTCCAGCTGGCCTGGAACTTGCTGTGTAGACCAGGCTGGCCTCAGTCTCACAGAGATCCACCTGCCTCTGCCTCCCAAGTGCTGGGATTAAATGTGTGCGCCACCATGCCTGGCTGTAATGTCTCTCTTTTTTTTAATTAAAGAAATTTATTCACAGGCCATGGGTAGTGGTGCAGCCTTTAATCCCAGCACTGGGGAGGCAGAGGCAGGTGGATCTCTATGAGTTCAAGGCCAGCCTGGTCTATATAGAAAGTTCCAGACCAGCTAGCGCTACAGGGAGACCCTGCCTCAAAAAGACCAAAGAAAAACAAGAATGAAATTTGTCCATTTGTGTGTGTGTGTGTATGTGTGTACACACTTACATGAGTTTATGTGTACCACATACATGCAGGAGCCCCTGGAGGTCAAAAGTGGCATTGGATCCCCTAGAACTAGAGTTCTAGACAGTCGTGAGCTGTCTTGTTGGTGCTGGGAACCAAACCCAGGTCCTCTGGAAGTGAGGTAAGTACTCTTAACCCCTGAGCCGTCTCTGCAGCCCCACACACCATAAACTTATTTCCCATTCTCTTCTCTGGCTTTCTGTTGCTGTGTACCTAGCCACCTGCAGCTGAGTGGCTTTAGGAGACTGATCACCTTTTCTCTCTGTGCATGGCACAGCAGGGACAGCTTCCCTCTCCACATGGTATCACCTGAGGCAGCTCAAAAGGCTAGTTGCTGGTCAGACTGCACTCGTCTTCAGACTCCAGGTCCAGTGGTTGGTGCTGGCTGTTGGCTGGAGCATATGGCTGCTTGGTCTACTCACATCTGGAAGCTGAGCTCTGAGAATAAGCATCCTTCCTGAGATGTGCTCTGAGGAACTGTTGTCTGGAGGAACAAGTTATATGCTCACCAACGTACACCCAGCATGCAGTAATGAATGATGCAGGTAGAGAGTGCCCCTGGTGAGCCCTCCTCAGAATGACTTTACCCCACAAGCCCACACGTCCCACACAGTGCCGACCCCTTTGCAGTGGCACACTTTATTGGCCAGGCTTCAGACTATGTAGAATTGGGGGTGAACAGTGGCCTCTGCTCGTGATGTTCCTTGTTCCTTTCAGTCCAAGCAATGGAGTCGTTTAAAACCATGGGAGATTTTTGTATATTAATTTCCATTCCACAAACCACCATCAGGCTAGACCATTCAAGGACTTTCCGCCTGGGCATCCCAGGGCACCTGTGAGGTATGACTCTCCAGAGGTCCAGGTAACCAGCTGTTTAGCAGGAAGGGTCTTCCTTAGGATCCTTAGCAGACTTGTGTCTGTCTGAAAAAGGTCTAGAAAGCACCATAGTGAGACTGTGTGAAGTTGTAGCAGATCTGAAGTCAGGCTCTTGACTTCGGGCATCTCTTGACCCAAGTCATGCCTTCCGGGAGCATTTTCTCCTTCCAGCAATACCTCAGTGACTTTAGGAACAGCTCAGCATGGCTACACAGTGAAGGCCTTTTCCCCAGTCTCCAGTAACATGTTTTCACTTCTTTCCAATCCTTGCTCTGGCCCCTAGAAGGTCCTTGGGGCCCCAATAGGACATTGTCTCCTCAGGGCCCTTCCAGCTTCTCCTGTGCCCAGTCCCAAAACCAGAGTCGTGGGTTTTAGGGTGTGTTGCAGCAGCACCCCACCTCCAGGTATCAAATGCTCCAGCTCCATACTGCGGAGTATCAAGCTACCAACTCCAGACAGTGGCTTAAAAGACCAGCAGTCATTCACTGGGCAGTGTGGCCATGCATGCTCACAGGCTACAGTGCTGCAGGTGGCCTGGCCATGGACAGAATCACTGGTCAGCAGGCCGTCAACAGTAGTGTGTGTGAGCTCTCCTCCCAGTGTCCTGCCCACGTTCCGAGAGCCAACATCCCAGAACAGGCAGAAGGGTGGGTCATTCCTCCTCCTCATAGGTCAGAGTCACTTCCTTCTCTGCTCTTTGACACAGTCCACGGTTCTGCCCAGGTTCAAGTTGGGGAGTGCTGGAGATGTTTGGAGAGGTGCCTTTGTGGGGAAGGGAAGTCTCACACTTTGCTGTTGAAGGCTACTACTTAATTTTAACATATAATTAATATGTGTTTTGTTCACAAGCCTAGATTCCAGTGATATTTTTGTACTGATTATCTGACCCTTTTTTAGGGGCCGTGATTGAGATGTTGAGGAAGACGTGGAGACTTGCAAATCCCTAAGAGTTTTCATTTTTAGCTGTTTATTTGTTTTAATTTGTGGATGAGTGTTTTGCCTACTTGTCTGTATGTGTGCCACATGTATGCAGTACCTGCAGAGGTCAGAAGAAGGTGTCAGATCCCCTGGAACAAGGGTTACAGGCAGTTGTGAGCCACCTGTGGACACTGGGAGCCTAACTCGGGTCCTTTGTAAGAGCAGCTAGAGCTCCTAGCTGCTGAGCCATCTCTGCAGCCCCTTAAAGAGTTTTCAGACAATATTTTGAACAAATCATCTCTTCAAATATTGTTTGAACCTATATGTAATTCTAATCACCAGCCCTTTAAATAGATCATTTATATATGTAATTGAATGCATTGTCTTCTTTAACTATCAGTTACAGTGCTTAGATTACCACAATCAAGAAGAAATTAAAATTTGCTGGCAAGGGGTAGAAATTAGTGTCGCTTCAGCTCCCTAGCACCTGCCAACAATCTTATGAAGATATTATGAGACCTTGATGCTGTTATTAATGCTAGCATGCTTGATTGAACATTGCTGTGAAAAAAATCAACGTATATACTTTTCATGAATTAACCGGAATATAACATTAATTATACACATAATTCTTCCAGGAACTAGTCTGTTAAAAATTAGTCCTAGGAATCTCTTTTGCCAAACTCTATATCTGACCAGTACAGAGTTTTTCTTTAAGATAGTTTTCTGATTTTATTTTATTTTATTTTCTGGTTTATTTTTATTTACTTGCTTGTCTGTATGTACACCATGTGAGTACAGGTGCCCACAGAGGCCAGAGGAGGCATCAGCTCCTCTGGAACTGGAGTTAGAAGCAGTGTCATCCACTAGATGTGAGTGCTGGGAACCAAAGCTGGGTCCCATGTAAGAGCAGCAAGTGTTCTTTACTACTGAGCCATATCTCTAACCCCTTGATTATTATGATTTTTTAATGTTTTATTGTTTTTATTTTATGTATGTGAGTGTATTGCCTCATGTATATAAGTGCACCCATGTCATGCAGTGCCCATGGAGATCAGAAGAGGGCATCAGATCCCCTGGAACTGGAGTTACAGACTGTTAGTCTCCCTGTGGGTGCTGGGATTCAAACCCGGGTCTTCTGCAAGAACAGCTAGTGCTCCTAACCACTGAACCATCTCTCCAGCCTTGATTTTTTTTAAACAGTCTCACTGTGTAGCCTAAGCTGGCCTCAAACTTTCAGTCCTCCTGACTCAGTCTCCTGAAAGCTGGAATTACTGGTGTGCGCTACCATGCCTAGCTTTAGGTACAGACTTTCAAGAAAACTGAGAAATGTCGGGCTGCAGAGCTGGCTCAGAGATTAAGAGCACTGTCTGCTCTTACAGAGGACCCGGGTTCCATCCCCAGCACCCACATGGTGACTAACAATGGTCTGTAACTCCAGTTCCAGGGAATCTGATGTCCTCTTCTGACCCCCGTGGGCATTGCATTACATGAGTGCATTTATATACTTGCAGGCAATATACTCATACACAAAAAATAAAAATAAAATATTTTTAAAAAGAAAAGTGAGAAATAATATATAATTCTCTGTGTTTATTATTAACTCTAGTCACCTCATATTCCTCCTCTTCTCAGGTCCTGACCTCTCTTACAGCAGGAAGGACAGAAAAGATAAATGTCAGCTATAACCTGTCTTACTGGTTGGGAGCACACAGAAGAACAGCCTCGCTTGCTAAGGGAGTGAAAGTAATACCAGCACAGGCAGGAAAGTATCAGCAGCTCCAGCCAGCCTGGGCTGGTCGCTCATCACACAGATGTTTGGCTTCTAGGTAAGAGAAGAATGAGGTACAACAGAGTTGGTTCCTAAGTGACTACTTACATGCTGCTGAAAACTTGGCGGGCCTCACTAGAATGTTTTTCCGAATGTACTTGCTGTGTATGTAAAATACAAGTTGTACTTACAGGTTTAACTTTTAAAGCGAGTATTAAAAGAATAATTTACACACTTGTGTGGCAAAGTGTGTCTAGAGTGTCTGCCTCCAGATGGCCTGTAGGGCAGGGCTTCACTGCCACCAAGTGTGTCCTCCCTTATGGCAGGAGGGTTCGAGTGTCCAATTTGCGTATAGAAGAAAAGTTCGTGAATAAAGTTGTAGAGAAAAATGAGCAGATGCTCTTTGATGCACTGTGTGACCCTCACAAGGCAGCCGAGCACCTTCTGAACGTCCTCTCCTTGCTTTAAGTATTTGCCCATTTTTCAGTCGTAAGAGATTTTGTGAATCTTGGATTGACTGTTACTGAGAACAGTGCTGAGATGTAAGTCCGTTAACATCAAGCAAATTGTCTGCCGTCTGCAGGAAGTCCCCACAGGCGGACATGGGTTTGGTCATCACATTCCTGAGTGTTCTGCTCTTGACTTCAGATGCTCCCACTGTCTCCTCATTCCACTATAAACACACACTTTGTTCCTGATAAAGTTATTTCTGAGTCTCCTTTGATTTTGATTTTGCTCTAAATGGGTCTCTCTTTGACAGCAATAGAGTGAAATGACTTGAAGGGGAAATTGCTTCATGTGATAGTTTTGAAATAAAATGCCTGCCACAGTGAATTGATTGGAGCTCTGACTGCAGCAGTATTAATATTAAGTGAAGGATTATATTCCATAAAACCTCTGAAATAATATATGACTCATAGTCTATACTTTAAGTTGTCAAGTTGGGGGTGGGGGCAGTCGTGGTTTGTAAATGAAATACTAAAAAAAAAAAAAAAAAAAATGCAGGTAGCCCAGCATAGCAATGCATGCCCATAATCCCAGCACCTAGGAGGTAGAGGCAGGAGGTAAGAGTTGAAGACCACCCTGAAATACCTGAGACCTTGTCTCAAGAAAAGAAAAAGCATGCAAGTACCCTAGGAAGTAGAGCTGCTGTCTCAGGCTTGGAAGAAAACTCATTAGAATGAGCCGGTGGCTGTTAGTCTTTGTGCCTCAAAAGCCACTGGCAAATGGCTGCCGTTGCCGCCTTACCGCCACTACAAACCCTTCTTGGTAAAGGCTTTCCTGATCTGTTGATCAGCAGCAGCATGTGATGAGGAGGGAAAGAAAGGACTCTGGCCTCTTGGTTCTTTGGTCGGTGGATCTCCCTGGCTTAGAAGCTGCCTGGGAAAAAAACATCACAAGCACATATTTTTGTACACGTGGAGCAGTTGGAGTGTGCAGTGCAGAAACCAGTACATCCTTTCCACACCACGTGTGAATGTTTAGGTCATGTAAGATTTGACAGTGAGATTGCCTAAAATGTTTTTCTTCAAAAATCACTGCAAGATTTACATACACAGACGGTTCAGGCCTGGGCCTCACAGGTGTATCCCAGAGCAATCCAGAGGGAAATTCAGTTTGAGCTCCTGATGGGACTCTGCAATGCTTCTCAACTTCAAAGGATCTCCTTGCTTAGATTTTAAAATTCCTCAAGGCCTGCCCTAAAGACCTGACGGCCAGAGCTACTGGGAAAAATTGAAACCTTAGGAAGTGGGGTCCAGCAAACAGGAGGATGAGTCATTGGAGCCGTCTGCCCCTCCCTCTCATTACCACCCACTGCCACCACACATTCCCACCTGACCGTTCTGCCACACCACACCCAAAGCAGTGGCCCCAGCTGGCCATGGGCTAGCCTCTGAATCTGTGAGCCAAAACAAATGCTCCTTTTAAGTGGATTCTTTGAGGTGTTTGTCACAGCGATGCAAACCTGACACATCCCTATCCTCCCTTTTGAAAACCCTGAGTTCTTGCTGAAGTACCAGGAACCAAAGGCCAACTACTAATGTCACCAAAGAGCTCGGGATGCAAAATCTACTCCAGCACTCTCAGGCTTTGAATGAACCTGTGGCTTCTATAGGCCTAAAAGTCACTGCCTGGCTTTCATGCTTACTGAGGATTTTAAAATATCTTATCATACAGCAGCAGGTGTGGTGGCACATGCCTTAATCCCAGCACTTAGGAGGCAGAGGCAAGTGGATCTCTGTGAATTCCAGGCCAACTGGAGCTACAGGGAGACCCTGTCTCAAAAGCAAACAAAAACCGAAATATTTATTATACATTGAATATTGTCTAAAAATTACTTCAGTAGGTGGTTGGGGAGATGACTTAGTTGGTAAAGTGCCTCCCACATAAGCATCAGTACCAGAGTTTGATCTCAGCACTCACATAAAAGCCATGTGCAGTGACACAGGCCTGTAATCTTGGCACTGGAAAGGCAGGGACAGCTGGATCCCAGGGACTTGCTGGCCAGCCAGTCTAGCTGAATCTGTGAGCTCCAGATTCAATGAGAGACCCTGTCTCAATAAGATGGAGAGTGATTGAGGAAGATAGCCAGCATCCGCCTCTGCCTCCACACAGGTGAATGCACTTGCACACACAAACACATACACATTGATTTTTTAAAATTCAGTGTTGTGTGTATTTTCTGAACAGACTTGTTTATAGCAATGTTTTGTTTGAGCAGAAGCTTCACTTTACCCCCTGTCACTGCTAAAGTCTCCTTTGGGCTGAGCTGGATGGAGTTCAAAGGTGTGAAAGGATGGAGTAGGCAGTTAAATTCCATCCTGTCACTTTGTGCCTATGCTTTATAGGTGGATGGAGGAGCCCCCTCAGTGGGGGAAAGAGGGAGAAACAACCACCATCCAGTGGGCTTAAGAATGAAGTAACCCAGCACTAGAAGGAGAACTATTTAAGACTGGTTGCTGCTGGGTAAGGGAGAGTATGACTTACATACGACCACTGGATGGGCTGACTAGACTCCAGTGGACGTATTTACACTGAAGGACATTTGGATACAAACACCTGAATGAATAGGACTTAGCATGTATGGCAGAGTGCATAGGGTTTGGTGGGGGAATGGGGGAGGCATGGATGGGAGAGGGGGTCTGGATTTGAGTAGGAAGTGTATGAAATTTAAAAAGCTCAATTAAAAAAAAGAATGAAGTAACATTTCTAGTGAACCAGGGTAAGAATGAATCAGCCTTGACCCCAGAAAATGGCAATGGGAACCTCAGTCAGAAAGGGTTAGTTGTCTACTGATGAATAATTGCCAAAATTTGTTTGCCTAAAACAAAAGCAACCATGTATTTTGTTTGTGAATCTGTGTGTCAGCTTAGGACAGGATGGGAAAAGAATGACTCAGCTGTGTTCCATGGCAGAATGATGCCACAATGTCCACCTTAACACCTGAGGCTTCTCAGCCACCCCACCCCTCTCCACACCAGCCTTTCTTCGTGGGTAGCTCAAGCTCCCTTAGAACACAGTAGCCTTGTCATTGCCGACCAAGCAGCAGATGGGGCTCAAGAGCAGCTGGTGGGATCAGCCAAGCTTCTCATGACCTAAGCTCCCAAGCCCCAGAACATCACCGCTGCTCCACTGTATCAGTCAGGTAAGTTTTAACAGCCCGGATTCAAGGAGAAAAATAAACTCCGTTGATCGTTGGGGAAGTAGCAAGAACTTTGAGGCCATCTTCAATCTTCCAGTTTGTCCTCTGCTCACAAATTATCTATATGCATTGCACATGCAGAATACATTCACCTGCTCCCAGAGTCGCATCCCAGTTCATCACTGCCTGAATTCTAGTGCTTCATTGTACACCTACAGGTCAGAGGGTCTCCCTGATGTAGTTCATAGCATAGGTCAGGGGAGAGAGTCTCCCAGATGCAATTCTTTGAGGACAATTTCTTGAGATCTGAATACTGAAGTGAAAAAATAGCTATCCCCTCATATACCAACATCAATGACTGTTAGAAACAGTCATTGTACTGCCATCCCAAAGGTGGAGGACAGAGCCAAAGGATCTTTCTCCTTCCCATGTTACTCTAAGCTACAGTTTAACTAACTGTCCTACCAACATCTTTCTCAGCCCTTTCCTCCGATCTCTGGTGGCATCTCCCTCACACCCTTCAGGTCCTCGCTCATGGCTTCCTGTGGCCTTGCAGGTCTCATGAGCTGTTCCCTCCAGGCTTCTTAAATTTCCTCCTACCATCCAATCCCAACACAGTGTTCTCTTAGGTTTCGTTAAGATGACACCCCACTCCTGACACCAAGTTCTAATCCAGTTATCCACACCATATAATAGTTCTGACTGCCTCAGAACACCAACCATTTGTTTTGCTATGAAATGCCTAAAGTTCAGACATTGCTGAGTTGGGGTGGCCATCTCAACTCCACCATGCCTGGGCTTCATCTCTCTTGAATGGTTTCAAGAGAGTCAGTCTATTTCTCAGGACTTCAAAAACAAGTTAACTGTAGGGCTGGGCAGAAGTGCCAAAGTTTCTTAAAACCAAAGTCTTTGCACTGTCATCTTTGCCACAGTCGATTATTTGTCAGGCAAGTAACCATGGCAGCCTAGACGCAGCGGCCCCATCTCTTAGTGGGAGTAGCAAAGATCTTGCAGCCATCTTTGTCCTTCATAGGGACACTGTAGATATTGGGAACTTATTCTCTCCACATTCATTTCCATTTCATGCAGAGACTGGAATCCTAAAAGCTTCATTCTGTTCACTCTTACAATTAGGGTTATAGTCCAAGTTTAGTTAAGTAAGAGAGACAAGATACAGGGCATCCATTTGCAGGAGTGCACAACAGAAAGGAGCTCTGTGGGTCAGCCGCTGAACTGACAATGTGACAGGAGGAACTGTAAGGAAGCCCTCAGATCATCATCCCATCCCATCCCATCCCATCCCATGAGTGTGTGTCCTCACTTAGGAAAGCCCTGATGGACATGAGTTTTGCATGTGTAACGGCAGCCTTTCACTTGCCTTCAGGGGGTGGATATTTCCTTGGGTGAATCCTTAAAAGAAGTTAGACTTTCCTGATGGGTGTTTGTGGCATGGAATGGCAGTCAGCCTCTGCCACTGAGAACTGCCCAAATTGACAGCCAGTGGGGAATCAGGGACTTCAGTCCTACAACCCCAAGAAGCTGAATTCTCCCACAACCCATGATCTTGGAAGAAAGCCTGAAGCCTCAAGAAATCAACGCCCTGTCTGGTATCTCAGTTTCAGCCTAGTAAGACTCTACACAAAGAACCCATTTAAACTGACCCTGGCTGCAGATCCCTACAACTCCAGGAAAACAAATGGGCTGCTGTTTAAGCCACTAAGTTTCTGATACTTTGTTATGCAATATTTCATCTGATGAAGATGCTGTTACAAAACACTTTGGGCTAGGCAACTTATAAACAATAGAAGTTACTTCCTGACAGTTCTGGAGACTGACAATCCAAGATGCAGGCACTAGAGATGTCAGGCAGGAGCCAGTACCCCAGGATGACACCTTCCCTCACTTGGTAGAAGCAGCCAACTAACTTTCTGGGTCTATTTTACAATCCCTTCATGAGGTCTCTGCCTAATCACCTTCTAAAAGACACTGCCACAGGGAAGGATAGATTTCCATATATGTGTGTGTGTACATAATACATGCTTAGGAGTTCTCAAGAATATCTAAAAAGTAGAGCGCCTGTGCTTCAGATACGGTTTGAGTGTTTTCCCCAAAGTTTCCTATTTTGGATACGTGGTCCTTAGTGAAGCAATGTGAAGAGGTAGCGGAGCCTTTAGGAGTTGGAGGTCCTGGGCCAGCGAGATGACAGCCTGTAAAGGCACCTGCCTAGAGACCTGAGTTCAGTCCTCAGAACCCACAGCAGGAGAGACCTGACTCCTGAAAATTGTCCTCTCATTCTGGAAACTCAACCTTTGCATCTATGACCACCTGATAACATCTTCAAAGGCTGAGTCAGTTGTCATGTGAGTTC
Organism: Nannospalax galili; assembly: GCF_000622305.1. Taxonomy (NCBI): domain Eukaryota; kingdom Metazoa; phylum Chordata; class Mammalia; order Rodentia; family Spalacidae; genus Nannospalax; species Nannospalax galili. The sequence continues at coordinate 2,674,488 of NW_008360311.1, forward strand.
TGCACATGTGCTGTGGCATGCACACACACGTGCTAATAACAAAAAGGAGTTGGGAGGTCCTTGGTCAGCTCAAGTCTTGGGAGGACTTTGGGGAGCCCCCATTTTACTGTAGTCTGACTAGCCATGTGATTGCACCCCCACATATGTACCCGCACATAGAGATGCTCCTGCTGTGGTGATGCAATCCACCTTAAGATCTTTGCCAGAGCCCAGCCAATGCTGGTGCCCTTGAACCTTCAGAAGTCTGAGCTAAATTAACCCATTTTCTTCATAAGAAAACCTGTCTCCATTATTTAAAGAGAGGGAACTATTGCAGGAAAGTTTGTCAAAATTGAGTGGTATCAAAGACCTCAGAGATTCATCAGGAATATTTGCTATTTCTAGGCTGGCTCAAAATGTGGCAAAAGATAAAGAGAGTTGTGGTTTGCACACCTGCACTCCAGAGGCTGAGACAGGAAAGAAGAATGTGAGTTCAAGGCCAACCTGGGCCACATAGTAGAGACCCTGTCTTCATAATGATACAGAGCTGGGTGTGGTGGCACACCCCTTTAATCCCAGCACTCAGGAGGCAGAGGCAGACAGATATCTGTGAGACTGAGGCCAGCCTGGTCTACATAGTTCCGGGCCAGCTGAGGCTACAGGGAGGCCCTGTCTCAAAAAACAACAAACCAGAAAAAGTACAGATGGGTTCTGGCACCTAATGGAGGGGTGCTAATGGCACATTGTGTGCAGTGTTTCTGTGACCCATCCCTGGGTTCCATCCCGGGCTGTACCTCCTGTGGGCTGTACCTCCCGTGTGCCGAGCTACCTAATGGAGGGGTGCTAATGGGACCTGTGGGTGACAGTTCTCTGTGTTGCGGGTCTTGTTTATTAAATGATAACATTTAAAATACATAGAACAGTGTCTGGCATTTGGTAAATGCTCAGTAAATGTTGTTCTCCAAATCCTTTGTTGTTGCTGCCGCTGCTGTTGCTGTTTGGGAGTTTTGTTTGGATTTGGTTTCGAGACAGGATCTTGCTAAGTAGTCCTGGCTGGCCCGGAACTCGCTGAGCAGACCAGGCTGGCCTCAATTCACAGATTCATGTGACTCTGCCTCCTGAGTGCTGGGATCCAAGGTGTGCACGGCCACTTTGCCTCCTTTTTGTAATGGAAATAACCACATTAGAGGACATGGTAGATGGCCCAGCAAGTAAGACCATTGCTGGGCAAGCATGAGACCCCGAGTTCAAATCCTCAGAATCCACAACACACACCTGCATGCACACGCATGCACATACAATCTGTAGCTGTTGGGGGTTAGGATTGAGGGTAAGTACATGAGGTGCTGAGGCTTACCGGCTGCCAGCCCAGCTTAGGAACAGTGATAGACCCTGTCTCAAGGGAGCAAAGTGGGAGGTGATGAGCAGGACACCTGTGGTGGTTCGAATGAGAGGTGTCCCCCACAGCTCAGTATTTGAGCACGTGGGTCCCCGTTGGTGGCAATGTTTGTGGTGGTTTAGGAGGTGTGGCCTCGCTGGAGGAAGCAGGTGACTGGGGGCAGGCTTCGAGAGCTCACAGCCTCGCCACTTCCAACTTTGCTCTCCATTTAAGGTTTTCAGTTGGAGATGTAAGCATTCTACTTCCTGCCCCGACATGGTCCCTGTCACTTTCTACAAATTGCCTTGGCCATGGTGTTTTATCATAGCAGCAGAAATGGAACTAATACAACACCCAATGTCCTCTGGCCTCTCCTCTGTGCAGGCACAGGTATGCCATCCCCACACGTGTGCATATACCCGACACACACTACCCTCACACACACACGTTACTACCTTTGAATCTTCACTGAATTTTGCATAGAATTACAATGAAAAGTGTGGTCATATTCTCAGTGTCTAAAGCAACAGATAAACATTTCAAATGGCTATTTCCTAAATAGTTAATGAGTTAAAGAGACAAGAATGTGGAGGTTTTTTTAATATTTTATTTGTTATTTTTATTTCATGTGTATTAGTGTATTGCCTACATCTATGTAAGTGCACCCGTGTCATGTGATGAGTGTAGAGGTCAGAAGAGGATGTCAGATCCCCTGTAACTGGAGTTATAGGTGGTTATTAGCCACCAAGTGGGTGCTGGGATCTGAACCCAGTTCCTCTGCAAGAACATTCAGTGCTCTTAACTGCTGAGCCATCTCTCCAGCCCCAGAAAGTGGGCTGGAAACTTTTATTTTAGGATGATCTATGCACTGTGATCCTAGGAGTTGGAGCAGAGTCATTATTCTGTGTGGCACATGGGGTAAGAGCCAGGGGAGGGCAGAATGGGAAATTGAAGACAGCCAGAAAAAAACCTCCAGCCCTGTGAATAGCAGAGCTGATGCAGATACATGTTCAATGCAGAAGTGGATGTAGATTCACGTTCTCTGAGTTCTCTCAACTCTGTAAAGTTTCTCTCAGTATATTTAGACACAAGGTGTCAGCACAGCCTTGAGCTCAATTAACTCTCGTCAGGATTTCCAGGAAATCAAGTGAGGAAGAGTGGGGAAGACAGCACTGCAGCTCCAAGCCTCATTTTGTGTTAGGCATTCCGCCTGCTTAGAAAGTGATGATGTTGATCTGCTGTGACATAAACTCTAAGGAGTGCTCGAAAATAATATGAAGACAAAGCTCAAACCCACAGGAAACCTCTAAAATTTGTCCAGTGGGATTGTGTAACAAATCATATGGATTTTACAAAAACTGTTTATATGGCAGTAAACCCTTAATATGATTATGAATAACCTGCAAGGTTTATGTTGTTTGTTTCAGGCCTAATTGGAAGCCATGTACCTCAGACTATTAATAATAGAAAGCTCTATAAGCACATGTCTAATCACTTGCATGTACCATGTACCTGCTCAGCCTCACACAGAATCCCAGCAACTGTTTTCAGTTGTATGTGAAGGAGTATTTTCCATATTGACACTTCTTAGAGCAAATGATTCATGTTTGTATCTCCCTTAACCAACCGTCAGTAGCCTACCTTCAGCAGTAGGGATAAAGCAGGGCATTGCAGGACAGAAGAGCCATCTCACCCAAACCAGAAGCCATAGCAATCATGACAACCCTCATGTATGTGTACTAAGCTGAATTTTGGCTTCATACTCTGGTATTTCCTCAGGGTAAATTGGCTTCATCCAAGTACATATCTTTTGCTTATTTCTTTGTGGCACTGGGGGTGCAATCCAGGGTCTGTGCATGCTGAGCATCCAGGTATTGGCACATACATTTGTGTTTTGTTTTGTTCTGAGACAGGGTCTCACTATGCCTTACTGGCCTGGAACTCACTATGTAGACCAGCCTGGCCTTGAGCCCACAGAGACCTGCCAGCTTCTGCCTCCTGAGTGCTAGGAGCAAAGGTATGCACCACCATGCCCACTCGGACACCACTATGCCCACTCGGACACCACCATGCCCACTCGGACACCACCATGCCCACTCAGACACCACCATGCCCACCCAGTACCTGTATTTTTAAGCCTTCTGGAAAACTGCAGTGCCACCATCCAGAAAGCTCACAGCAAATCCTCTCCTAATCAGAATGTAGGGGAATACCTCCTCTCTTCATCCTCACCAACACAAAGTTGCTATTCTGTCCAAAATGGCTTTAAAATTTAAGGTAGAATGGTCATCTTGAACAAGTGTGAGTGGGGTGGGGAAGAGAGGAAGAGAGAGATCCCCCCTAATACACTTTCACTAAGCTATCACATCATTTTAAAATGATAAAATTGTTCTTTGCTCAATAGATTGTGACTCGTTAAGGTCAAGAATTTTTGTTGGATATGTATTTAATATCTTGCAACTATGGAAACTGATATGGGCACCATTCAATAAATTGAAGACTGAGGTGAAGGAAAGAAATGTAAGTGTCATCTCCCAGCACCACAGATGTCATTGGGATAATCCTTTCAGAGGAGCCTCAGTCTAGCCAATCAGTGAGCTTGTGGTTCAGTGAGAGGCCCTGTCTCAAATAGTAAGGTGGAAGGTGCCTGAGGCAGACACCCAGCATCATCCTCTGGTCTCCGCATGTGCACGCACACACACACACACACACACACACACACACACACACACACACACAAATTCACATAGAGGAACTGAGGAGATAGTTAGTGAAATGCTTGTTGTATATGTTTGAGGACGACAGTTAAGATCCTTAGAACCTATAAGAATCCAGGCTTGACAGTGCACATCAGTAAACCTAGCACTAGAGGGAGGGGGATAGAGACAGGAGGGTCCCTGGGGTTACTGGTCAGTCAGTCTAACCTACTCAGTGAGAGACCCTGTCTTAAAACATACAGTGAAGATCAATCAAGGACAATACCCAGCATCAGCCTCAGCTTCCACATACATGCACATGCATGAGTACCAGCACACAGATACACATACACAAACATGTGCACATGCACAAATCCACATGGACTGAACTGCAGGTGCCTAGCAGGACCTATCAGAGCAGTCACCTCATCTAAGATGCTTGAAAAATCCAAGCTCAGAACCTGCATTTCTCACTGTGAGTACATCAGGACTGTAGGCAATGTCAGAATGTTGTGTGTGAACCATTCAGCCCTTGTATGACCTCCATCTTTTTTTACCTGGTTAATTAAAGAGTTCTATTTCGCTTATTAAAATGAAGGTAAATGTTTCATTACTATTAGGGTTTCCTATTTGTGAAAAACACCTGTTAATGCTCTTGAAGGGCCAAAGAGATGGTTGTCAGTAAAGTGCCCACCACGCAAGCATGAGGATCTGAATTTGATCCCCAGAACAAATGTAACAGCCAGGTATGGCAACTTGTGCCTATAACCCCAGAGCTATGGGAGGTGGGGGTGGGGGAAGAGACAAACAGATCCTTGCAGTTCACTGGCCAGCCACTGAATCATTGAGCTTCTAGGTTGGTGAAAACTCTGTCTCAAAAACAAAGTTGGAGAGGGGATGAGGAAAGACGCTCAACATTGGCCTCTGGCCTCCATTTGTGCACCACACTAGCACCCACGTGCACCCACCCACAGAAACACAACTATAAAATAATGAAAGATCAGGTAGGCAATCACATCAAAGACCTGTCTCTCTAATGAAGAAACGTAAGTGAATTGCCTGAGATTTGGACATTTCTTAAATCAAATCTCTCATAATTCACTCCAGCTGAGTCTTCTTGTTTCTTTACAGCTCTGGTTTGGACACTAGCCCCATCTGGTATCAACTCGCTGCTTGCAGTGGAGAATGATGAGATATAACAAGAAGTTGCTCAGCCCTTCTCACCCTAATGATCAAGTTGAGCCTCTTTATGTCATTAATATTTGACTGTGAAATCCCTTGACACCAGAAAAGACTGGCAATTTATTTGGAAGGTTATGCTATCTGATTGTGAAGCTTTCTGCTGGCAGAGATTTTTCAAAGATGTATCTTCCTCCTGGAGTAAATACCATATTTTTAATTATTCATAATGCTTCTCCTGTTTTACCAGAAGCTTCCTTAGAGGACAGAGTGCGTTAGGCTCTTCTGTTACTGTAAGAGCAGGGGATGAGTAGGATATACATGTCGATCCAGCAGTTATTTCCATTGTTATTCTGGGAAACAAAATTTAACATGATTTATAAAACGCTGCAGTCAGGCACAACAAAAGATGTAAAGTGAGGCAGCAGAATTACACCGCATGCACACCGAAAAGCAGGGAGCTTTGAGTGAGGAGTGCTCCGAGTAGAAGCCAAAATCCTCCTCTTAACAGCTGTATTAGAGGTGAAAATGTGAGTGTGTTTAGAAGCATGACCAGAAAGGCTTTATTTAGATTTGTGCTGGAGGAATACAATTGTGTGTGTCTTCTGAGCAAGCTAAATTTGGTAAGCTGTGTTTTCTTATATTGAATACTTAATAATTAGCCAAAGAAAAACAATTTCTCCATATGTCAAGGTTACTGGAACATGGGGTTGCTGTCTTGTAAGTGCTCTCATTGAGTGGAGCTCTGAGCTGTCCTTTCAGGCTCATCGGAGTGACTTAGGTACGATGCAATGCAGTCAGTCTTGTTTAGTGCGCAGGGTCCAGTACCATGGGGTCAGCAGGTGTCCCCAGTCCCAACCCTCTGCAGTCAAGATACAGAACATCCCCTCCCAGTTCTCCACTGTTCCTCCTTTTCAACCTCTTTTCCCACTTTCAATCCTCAGTAACCACCAATGCTGTGTGTGTGTTTTCATTTGTGTGCAGGTGCCCATGTGTGTATGTGCTCATGCATGTGGAATCCAGGGTCAACCTCTAGTGTCATTCTTTAGGCACTGTTCAGCTTGTTTTTGGAGTGGCCTGGAGCTCTCCAAGAAGTCTAGACTGCTGGGCAGACAGCCTCCAGGGATTTATCTCCACTTCCCCAGTGCTGGGATTACGAGCATGCCAGCTCTTTTATGTGGCTTCTGCGCATGAAACTCGGGTGCTCATGATTGCATGAGCCATCTCCCCAGCCCGTCACCAATCTTGTTTCTGTGGTTTGCCTTCTTGAGAATGTCATATAAATGGACTCAAACAGCACATGACCTTCTGAGTCCAGTTTCTTTTTCTTCACGTTATGCATTGAGAGTCATCAGGGGTGTTGTGTGCAAAGCCTTGTTCCTTTTAATTGCCAAGTAGTATTCACTGGCATGGATGTGCCAGGTCATATAACAACTTATCATTTGGTGGACATTTATTTCCAGTTTGGGAGAGTTATAGAATTAAAGGTAAATTATCTATAAGCATTCGCCTACAGGTTTTTAGAGTAATAGCCAGGAGTAGGCCCTCTAAGTCATGCTAAGTGTATGTTCAACTGTGTTAGAAAAGGCCAGTTTTCCAAACGGGCCATGTACTAGTTACTGCTCTCCTCACTGTGACAAAAATGCCTGAAGAAAGCAACTTAAGAAGAGAGGAGTTCCTAACAGCTCACAGTGCTAGGGTGTCTTGGCAGAGAAGGCACAGGGAAGGCTGGTAAGAGCAGGACTGTGGCTGCTGTGTTGGCTCCACAGTCAGGAAGAGAGAGGTGAAGGCTGGCGCTCAACTAGCCTGATCCTTTTGATTCAGTCCTAGACCCAGCTCGTGGACTGTGCCGACCGTGGACTGTGGGGCTCGTGGACTGTGTCATCCGTGGACTGCCATCTGTGGACTGTGGGGCTCGTGGACTGCCATCCGTGGACTGTGCAACCCGTGGACCGTGCCATCCGTGGACTGTGCGGCCCTCATTTAGGATGGTTGGTTCTTTCCATCCCAAAGACCAGATTTAGGAAGTCCCTCACAAACATGCCTAGAAGTTTGTTTCCATGGTGATTCTAATCCCAGCAACAATCAAGATCAGCTACCACAGGCTACAACACGGCATTGCTGTGAGCTCAGGACTGTCCGCTCCGTGCCTCCCCGCCAGCACTCGGCATGAAGGTTGTTTTGTGCTGGTTTTTCGTGTCGCTCATCCTCTTCTATCAGGACCACATTGTGGACTTCATTTTCAACGGTCTGATGACTGACAGCACTGAGCGTCTTCACTGTGCTCCTTCGCCATCCGATGTATATTCATCACCCCTGTCCCCTGATGCGGTGTCCGTTCACCACCCGTGTCCCCTGTTGTATGGTCAGACTTCCCCACTTTCCTCCTGCGTTGTTCCCCTATTACTGAGGTTTTAGAAAGCTCCGTATGTATGGAACGTGGTTGCCAGTCTTTTGGGGGATGTGCAGCTTGCAAATACTCTCTTCCAGTCTGTGGCTCCTTTGTTTTCCCAACAGCGGTTTGGAGCTCTCGTTTGGAGCAGGGTTGAGGGTGGCTTAGAAAGCAAGATTTTCAGCTCTTGTGTCCTTGTGAGGGGTTCTGTATGAGTGTCCAGTTCTCCTAACGCCATTTCTTGAAAAGACTGCCTTCTATTAAGTTGCCTTTGCCTGTATCAAAAATCGAATGACCATATAAAAGTGGGTGGATTTCTGGACCCTGTTTTTCTTCCATTGAACTGCAAGCCTGCCAGATACCACAGGACCTTGATTACTGTAACCTGATAGCAAGCCTTGTCTTCACAGAGGAAGCCTCTGACTTTGTAGGCCAGTGGGGAGCAGCAGGAGACCTGGGCAGATGGAAAATGTGTGGCCAACATACAAACACATATATTCTTTAAAATATGCACTCGCTGTGCAGACCAGCAACATATATCTAAAGTGGAATGCAGCGTGTGGCCACTGTGTTTGCACATGGGAGACAATGGGTATCTCACAGTGGAGAAGACTCTGCTCTCACTGCAAACAGGGCTTGCTCTCAGCAACATTTGCCAATTTTCCTGAAATAAAGCAACTTTTATACAGAGTGCCTGTGGTGGTTTGAATGAGAACATCCCCCATAAGCTCCAAGTATTTGAACACTTGGTCCCCAGTTGGTGGAGCTGCTTAGAGAGATTAGGGGGTGTGGCCTTGCCGGAGGAAGCATGTCACTGAGCCCGGCTTTGAGTTTGTGCTCCCTGTGTCTTCTCAAAGATGTGAGTGCTCAATCTTCTACTTCTGCCTCCCCTGCCATGACGGACTAATCTCTCTGGGACTCTAAGTCACCTAACCTTTTCCCTCTTATCACTTAGTTGTGGTGTTTTATTTATCATAGACCAGAGCCTCTCCACAAGTGACCTCACCAGACTCAAGCCAGAGTTCCTTCTGGTAAGAGCCCACAACCTCTAACTTTAAAAATCCCTGCATCTGTGTTCTGAGATGATTTTAAATTCCACAGAGACTTGTTTCTTAAATAGTTAAATGTAAACTTACCTGATACCTCATCACTTGAACTCCTAGATACCCATGTGAGAAAAATGACTAAGGATGTGACTCAGCTGGCAGAGTACTTGCTCAGCATGCATGAAGCCATGGGTTCCATCCCAGAACTGCACAAACCAAACATGGTGGTACTCCCAGCACTTGGGAGGTAGAGGCAGGAGGATCAGAAGTTCAAGGTCCTTCTTAGCTTGAAGCAAGCCAGGGCTGCATGATTGGGGGGGAGGGGGGAGAGACTCGTGCATGAAGTTCACAGCAGCTTTATTCCTAAGAGCTAAATCAGAAACAATCCAAACGCTGATCAGCTGGTGCATGGATAAGCAGAGTGTGATAATCCACATAAGGGCAGAGTATTCAGTCACTTCCAACAATGAACCAAAAGTTCCAACATCCCGAAATATTCTAAGTGAAAGTAGCCAAGGTGAGGTGCCACACGCTGCCTGAGGTTGTCTGCACACAGCATCTTAAACTGGCAGATATATCCAGACTGACGGTGCGGGGATGCCTAGGCTGAGAACCAGAACACACCCATGCTGTGAGTGTGCACACGGTGCATGAAAGCACAGGGAAATCACAGGAGTGGGGTGTGTGAAAACCCTCTATGAGTGACCATGGAGATGATGGCAGAGCTCAGTACATTAGTAAAGTCATCGAATTATATACTTCCGTAGGGAGACTTTTATGAAAATTATACCTCCATCAAGTTTTTGAAATTCAAGTGCCTGTTTGAGGTAGTGAAGTAGGCAGTGGGAGGCTGCTTTGGAAAAAAAGGCCTTGAGTCCTCATGTGGGCTCACAGGGCAAAGAGTATGGAAGCCTAGCATCTCTGCCTTCATCTGTCTGTCTCCTTTACTCTGGCCGAGGCACAGACGCAAGTCACTGCGGCCTTTCCAGAGTCCCCTCGCATTCCCAGAACAGCAGGACCTCCCAGGGCAGAAACTTCTCCCCTGATAAAAGGGCACGGTGAGGAGACTGGCCCCTGGAGTAGAAGCAATTGTCTTGTAGAAACCAGGTTGATCCCTCCAAGGACCATCTGCAGTGCTAGTGCTGAGACAGTGGGCAACCAGCCCAACCTGGCCAGGACTTCTTGATTATGAAGACAGCCCCCCCAATTCTTCCTCTAAACCCAAACCTCTTGTCAGGACCCTAAAGGTAGACTTGGGGACCCCAGGACCCTTTCATTTGTTCTTTCTGATGTGGCCACATTGAGTAAATCTCTTCTGCATTTTGTTATTATTGGCCTGTTGGGGCTCTGCTGGAGCCCAAGGCTTTCCTCCCCAAAGCTGTGGTAACAGTGTTGACATCAGCAGATATTGGGGTCTGGTGGGCATCTCTGGAGGTCTTCCAGGTTCTTTCATCCTAGAACAAGGAATTGGGCAGAGACAGTTTACTGGGCAGTATATGTTCAGCAGATCCAACAGCAAATGCCTTACAAAGGCTTGGAGCTTTTTGGCTCGCTGCACAGTATGGCCTTTCTATATAAACTGTTACATGGTTTCCACACACAGTGCGACCTTTCTATACACTCTGTTACATGGTTTCCACACACAGGTGGCCTTTCTATACACTCTGTTACATGGTTTACACACACAGGTGGCCTTTCTATACACTCTGTTACATGGTTTCCACACACAGTGCGGCCTTTCTATACACTCTGTTACATGGTTTCCACACACAGGTGGCCTTTCTATACACTCTGTTACATGGTTTCCACACACAGGTGGCCTTTCTATACACTCTGTTACATGGTTTCCACACACAGGTGGCCTTTCTATACACACTGTTACATGGTTTCCACACACAGTGCGGCCTTTCTGTACACTCTGTTACATGGTTTCCACACACAGTGCGACCTTTCTATACACTCTGTTACATGGTTTCCACACACAGGTGGCCTTTCTATACACACTGTTACATGGTTTCCACACACAGGTGGCCTTTCTATACACTCTGTTACATAGTTTCCACACACAGGTGGAAACACTCTGTTACATGGTTTCTACACACAGTTTCACGCATCACAGATTCCATTAACATCTTAAGTCTCCACCCAGGGGTGTGCACTTTAGTTATACTATGCACCACAGGTCACCTTTGGACACCTGGGCATGCCTCTGTGTTCACACCAGTGTGCCTTACGCTGAAGGACTTTCTAGAGTTCTGCTTTGCCCACAGGTTTTTCTCATATACTGATCACGCAGCCCTGTGTAAGGCTTCTGGGCCTCATTTCTTGCCCTACTCCGCAGCTTCTGCAGTACAAGGTTTAACTCTTCTGCCTGGGAGCAGATGAGCCTAACAAAGGATGAGGCCACCGAAAAGAGCAGCCTTGTGGAGGCAGTGAGCCCTTGGCTGATCTGCCCCCCACTCTATGAAATGTCATCAGGAGCAAGGCATTTGTCTTCTTTAAATCTCTGTTCCCTCTCTTGAAATAGTGTCTTTGCATTACACTAATGTGAAAAAAACAAAGAGGTAATCCAAGCAGAGTACTTCGTGTAGAGCCAGGGCCTTAGAGAGTTTTTAAATAACCTATTATTATTTAAAACATTATTATTATTTTTACATGGAAGACAAAACACTAGGTTCAGTTAGTTTGCAAATGGGACCTTCTCTGTGACTGTCGCTGGGAAGGGTCTGGGTCTGTCTTCTTCTTTCCTCTCCAGAGTGCAAACCTGGATGCTAACTGTTCCATCTGCCCCTGCCCCCCAATCTCTCTGGGACTGATCGGTGGCACCCTCCTCAGGAGCTGCACTGGTTCGTTTTTGTCAACTTGACACAAACTAGAGACATCTGGGAAGAAGGAACTTCAACTGAGGAGTTCCCCCATTAAAATGGCCTGTAGCCATGTCCGTGGGGCCTTTTCTTGATAGGTGGCTGATGGAGAAGGACCCAGTCCACAGTGGCAGGTGCCATCACTGGAAAGGCGGGCTTGAGTGGTATAGGAGATGAAGTGGGGGTTGGAGAGATGGCTCAGCAGTTAAGAGCACTGACTGCTCTTGCAGATGTCCCGGGTTCGATTCTCAGCACCCACATGGCGGCCTCAAACCATCCTTAACTCCAGTTCCAGGGGAATCCAAAGCCCTCTTCTGACCTCTGCGGCATTGCACGACATGGGTGCACTCACATACACGCAGGCAATACACTCATACACATAAGTAAAAATAAATATTTTTAAAAAGAGAGGAGATCCATCCAATGTCACCATATTTAAAAGCCCAGCATATATGCCCCATAAATAATTTTTATTTATTTGAATAAATAAGTTTAAAAGATAGCCGGGCGTGATGGCGCACGCCTGTAGTCCCAGCACTTGGGAGGCAGAAGCAGGCATACCTCTGTGAGTTCAAGGCCAGCCTGGCCTACATAGTGAGCTCCAGGCCAGCCGGGGCTACAGAGAAACCCTGTTTCAAAAAGACCAAAAAATAAAATTTTTATTTCAGGTACACAAGAGAGAGAGAGAGAGAGAGAGAGAAAGTGGGCACACCAGGGAGAGCAAGCCAGTAAGCAGCCTTGTGCTTCCAGTCCTGCCTCCACATTCCTGCTTGAGCTCCTGGCCTGACTTCCTTTGATGAAGGACCATACTATAAGCTCAAATAAACCTTTTCCCTCTTCGAGGTGCTTTTGATCTTGGTGTTTATCACAGCAAAAAGCAAACTAGGACAGGGGTCAAGGAGGGTCTTCACTCCAGTCTCTCACCTCACTGGGATCTCCTTCCCTCTACCCATTCTTCTCCTGGAGCCCCATCTACTTCCTCCCTAGGCAAAAGGGCATGGCTCTGTCAATTTTAAGACCCCCTGTCTAGAGCTCTGCACTCAGATGCCCCAGCTTGGGCACAGAGGTATTGGACGCTTGGATAGAGACGCAGGGACACCAATGCTTTTGTGCAAGGAAGTAGAGTATTTTATGCTGATAGACTCAGCAGGTCCATACCCAAAGTCTGAATCCCATGCATAGTAAGGTTTTGCCTTCCAGACCATTTTAACCACTTTGTCTCCCTTACATGGTAACACACCTTGTGACTGGGCACTCTAAGGCTATAAGGCTTTGACATTAAGACTATGGAATGCAAAGAGTCTGCACATGTGTGCAGTGACACTGATTAGACATCCCTGTCTTTTAATTTTTTTTAATTTTTTATTTTGTGTGTGGATGTTTTGCCTGCATGTGTATAAGTGTACCCCTGTGTGCAGTGGTCTTAGAGGCCAGAAGAGGATGTCAGATCCCCTGGACCTGGAGTTAGGGGTAGTTGTTAGCTGCCATGCAGTGCCGGGAACTGAACTTGGGTCCTCTGCAAGAGCAGCCAGTGCTCTTAACTGTCTAACCCTCTCTCCAGCCCCAATGCTGTCTTTCCTTTGTTCTCCTTTTTCCTGGGCCCCAAGGAACTCCTACCACATTTCCTCCTTTGATGCTTAGAC
>NW_008360311.1:2687680-2691287 GCF_000622305.1 Nannospalax galili
ATCCCCAACTTAAGAGTTAAAGAACAACATCTTGGCTTAGGAGTTGTAGATGTGGAAACAAACTATGATGTTACAAGTTACAGTTGACAAGTGGCATCAAGGTAGACATTAGTTCTCTAACAAGGGTCCGAAGAGAAAGGCAAATACACAGTTTTAAAGTGTTTTTAACAGAAGAGATTTTGTTTTTACATACTTGGCTAAGCACAATGCAGCCATTGGGAACCAGATGCAAACTTGAGCATAAACTTCAATCTTGGAAAATGTTGATTGAAGAAGGGAGTTTTACCAAGTGGTTTTACAAAAAAGAAAAAATTTAAAGATGGAAATTTCCTTGCCTCATTTAACTCTTGTATGCACAGGACTGCACAACATCCAGTTAAGACTATAACAAATGAACTCCTTTTTTTTTTTTATTTTTCAAACCATCATTTCATAAGATGAGGGAAAGGGCCATTTATTACTGAATTTTTGGTTAGCTGATTGGACAAGGTAGTTAGTCCCTGAAAAACCTTTGTAATTGTTCCACCAGGAACTGGATTACTGGGAATAAAAGTGCAATATTGTCCACCAAGTACAATACAGATACATACACCTGCCTTTCCTGTCAGCATATATAAACTGTGATTCTATTCTCCCAAGTATTCAGCTGGTGCCTTCCCACTGACTAGACATGCCCTTAAAGGCATTTCTGGTATAAACGATTAATCTTCGTTGATTAGTTTACATTTTTTTTTGTTGTTGACCACCAGAATATAGTCTATTTGGTCTCTAGCCTAAATTCATTCGGAACTCTCCTGAGGACTCTTATAGAGTCATCATGGACATCAAAGGACCCAGGTAATGACCTCTTGGTTCTGGGATTAGCTTCACTAAGAAGAGGAGACTTGAAGGCCAGGGTAAAGAGTATAGCCAACTGAACCAGTGTGCGGGTCCTATGCCAGTGGGGTGGTAACCTAAGGGAAGGTTCCCCAGTCTGCAGTACCACCATATGTCAGCTCAGGGACACTGAGTGCACAGTAATTGCTCATGCCCCTTCCTTGCTTGAGACATCAGGACACGGGTTCAGGCTTCAAGATCCATGGATGACAAAATTCATCCCCCTGTCATGTGAGACATGAGATGAGCAGTAATTCATTCTCCCTGATGATGAGGAAGTTTCAGTGGGTTGGCCGGTACAGCTTAGAACAGGAGCAGCAGACTCTGGTGTCATCCTGTAACAAGGCCAGCATGCAGTTTACTCCAGGGGGGTCTGTTCCATCCAAAGGGGTAGGGTACTACTTCCTGGGAATGTCCTGCCCTGCAAGTAGAACAGTCATTCTATTGAGCACATGTATGTAAATTTAACCTTTCTTGACCAAGTGTTTAATTCTCCACATTCATTTTCTATTTCTGAGGTCTGTATCAAATCCTTGACCTTATTTACACATTTATATATGTCTGTTTTCTTTATTTTCTAAATTCCTACAGTGGGACTAAGGAAGGGGTGATGAGGTTTCAGCTACGCCAATCATTAAAATAATGGAAAAACAGAATATTCCTGGATTTTTTTAATTCTATTTGAAAACTTTCTGTTTCCTCTATAACACTGATCTACCCTCCATACATCAGACTTTAGAGGTGGAGCCAACCAGAGTTTCATCAGGAGGGGAGGCTTAAAGTGGGATTGTTTTAACAGTCTTTCTTTTTGGATTCTGGACTACAGATATACCTTTAAATTGAGATGTTGTTGTTTTATAGTAACATAAGCAAATAATAAACAGCACACACTTAGTAAAAGTAAAAACAAAGTGAACCCGTTATGTCCTTTACATAATCAGGTATCACCAGGTTCTTTTTAGAATTAATTTTAAAGGTTTCTTAGATGACTCATGGGTGACAAACTTGGAACACATATATCTGTCCATCCAAGGAAATTCTCTTCTGATTCTCGAAGCTTCCACAGGGTTAGACTACACATGTATCATACTGAACAGTTGGAGAGGACACTATTCTAAATACACAAGTTACCCACCCTTTCTCCCCTAAAAATAGTTCTTTCTTAGTCTTAATTTCAAAAGCTCTCCTGGTGATAGGATTGTCCAAATTTCCTGGGCACTGTTGTCAGCAGCCTTACTTTCTGGGTGTAAAGTGTCCAGCCTCTTTCAGCCATCTGAAGCACAGTTTTGGTGATTAACAACTTCAGAAAGGGCCCAAGGTCAGTTCTAATTTGTTTTCTTTTTGGCTTTTTATCAGTATTTGGTTTTCAGGCTGGAAAGGATGAGCTGGAAATTAGAATGGAGGAATCTAGGCAAGAAGACTTTGTCACTTAAGAAAAAGCAAAACCCAGCACATAATGTTTGAGAAATTATTTCTTAGTATCCATGGTGGGAAGGTCTGTGGACCCATTAAGATATAGGATGCTATGCAGCATTTATGGGGACACACACCCTCATCCTTTCTTAGACCTACTTGAATCTTAAGCAACTATAGGTAGACACTCAGAAAATCTTGGTTTTTAAAATTAATTTATTTTTATTTTAGGTGTTTGAATGTTTTGCCTGCATGTATGTAGGTGTACACATGCATGCAATGTCTGTGGAGGCCAGAAGAGGGCAACAGACCCCTGGAACTGAAATTACAGGTGTTTGTTAACTGCCACGTGGGTGCTAAGAACTGAACCTGGGTCCTCTGTAAGAGCAGCAAGTGCTCTTCACCACTGAGTCATCTCTCCAGCCCCAAGGACAATTTTAAGTACAAGTTTAGTTCTACGTTCCTTGAGAGTTTGATCACAGTATTCTCCCAGATGGGGATGATCATCCCAGTGAACACAGTCCATGTGTATAGTTTACAAGGCAAAACGGTGGCACGACTGATTTCAAAATAATTTTAGCCACATAACCAGCAATAGCAGCTGAGAGGGAGAAGGCTCCTATCTACCTGGAGAGGTGGCCCATTATCGTTAGCAAATATTTGAGATTTTTCATCTTAGGCATTTTGTGAAATACTCTGAAAGAGACCCCCCACCTGTGATTTACACACACACACACACACACACACACACACACACTTTGGTGAGTTACATATCATCCACACATCTGTTTAGTAATGATGTAGACCTCTGTACAATTATAACTTTTGTACTATATCACAAATGGCCTGAGGTCCTCAGTAACTCTCTATCTTGTAGGATGCATGCTGGTTAGAGTCTAATCTCTGGAGACCCCATGGCCTCTCTGATCAAGAGGACAGGTGACTCATGGAGGGGGGTCTCTTTGGTACCCAGGGTATAGCCGGCCGTACAGCAAGGGGCAAAATCCTAACACTCTTTTATCGTCATTGTGTAGCTTTCTGAACACTGTTGAACATACAGGACAGGTTTATCAGTTTTATAGTGTTTTTGGTAAATGTTTTATTTAATTTTGTGTTTTTTTAAGTCATCCATGTATTAATAATATAGTGTATATAGAATAAATCAGGGAGATGGTAGGTCACAGCTAATTTGGGATTAGGGAGACTTTTTTTTTATTTAATAACCACATGATTAGAAGAAGCATTTCATTACAACTTTAACATATTCAATAACACACTCCAGAGCAAGGATACATCTCTTTCAAAAGTGGCTATAAAT
>NW_008360311.1:2691329-2693124 GCF_000622305.1 Nannospalax galili
TCAGTAATAACCCTGTAAGATATAAAATTGAATGAGTTTTAACCCTTTAAAGATCTCCATTTCATTTTAAAATACGCTGTTTCCTACATTTTCAATGCTACTAATGCTTAGATGTTTGCACATGTGTCTTTAATCTCCATGTATCTGATTATTACTAGTCACAGTTGGTTACACTTGGGTCCTTGGCACGTGAGTATGGATATAAAGTCATCAGGTAGATTTCAATGGTAATGTTTATCATCTCTGCTAATTAACATGAAGTAAATTTTATGCTTCCTCCTCAAATATGTCTTTAAAATTTGTTGATTTTTTTGTATGTATATCATACAGAACATCCCAAACAATCTTATTCATCTATAAACCCACTTCCCAAATGGCACCCTCCCATAGCCTCCCCGCCACCCCTGCTGGAGCCCATATACTCTGTCATCCCTGTTACTGTCCACTGTGTTGTTGGTGCCCCCAGCCATTCCCCAGTGCTTGTCCATCTGCTGAATCTAGTCAGCCTATCTAGGATCCTGTTTTAGGAAGATCAGCTCTTCCTCATCTAGAAGCAATCAGTTGTCAATATTCCTTTAGATAAGATCGGGGTCTGCTCTTCATGTTCCCAGTTCTGTGCTGGGTTACTGTCTGGGAGTCCCTTGGGCCACCCTGGCCAATGACTCAAAGGAAGGTATCTCCTGTCTGGCATTGTATCTTGTTATGTAGCCTTTAGCTATACACATGGACTCTTAAAAAATTATATTGACCCATTAATCTTTGGTTATACTTTCCTTTTGGATGTTCAAGACCCTACAATTGGTCCAGATAAATCAATTTATTTTTACTCTTAAAGTTGTTTGAAGATCTGTTCCTCAAGGGTCACATGGGCTTGTGAGGAGCCCCTGGCTCCTTTCTTTTACCAGTTCCATTTATGTGAGGATAAGTCAAAGGTCCTACTCAATCATGGCTGGCTTCACTTGGAAGCATGGAGGAAATGTTTCCTGTGTGTTGACCCTCCTCTTTGTAGACTGGACACTGGTTCACATCCATCTGATGGGGTCTCCATGGCCTCCTTGATCAAGGAGTCCCCACAGTTACAGGACATTTTGAGAGATGCTCATAGTCCCCTGGAACTTAGTCAACCTAGGAAGTACAGGAGAAAAAACTGTCCTTTATGTCCCTCTGACCAAATTATTATAGGCCTCAAAGTATGGCTGTTAAACATCCAATAAGGTTAGTTCCACCAGTCTGGTACTTTTAATTTACTGTGTGTCATGTACATAAATCTTGGGCAAAGACCAAACGCTCTCAGATAAACCTTGCCTAGACATATATTACATTCTTTGATCTAGTTGTATGTATAATTTGTCAGTAGGTTGTTGGGCTAATATGGTTCCCTCTGGCTTTTTAAAACTAGCTAGGCATTATCTCACATTGTGTAACCCCTCCACCATGGTTTCCCCATTTAAAGTGCCCCCATTTTCCCATTTCTCCCTTAATAATACCCTTTTCCTATGGTCCTACCTCTCTTGAACTCCTTCTTTCCCTTTATCCCCTAGGTTCCTTGTATACCCTTCCCTCCCCCCTCCCTTAAACTAACCCAATTTTTATCCATATCTCCCTTATTAAGGCCTGTTTCCTACTCACTTATCAGGATTTGGTGCTAGGATCCACATTTGAGGGAGAACATATGTTGTTGGGTTTTTTTCTGAGTCTTTGTTATTTCACTTAGTATAACAGTTTCTAATTCCAACCATTTACCTGCAAATTGAGGGACACTTAGGTTGCTTCCATCTCTTAGCTATTGTGAAAA
>NW_008360311.1:2693516-2700702 GCF_000622305.1 Nannospalax galili
TTTTAGGAAGGTCATTTATTTTTTCGTTTCTATGTTTTTTGAGTTCTTTGTATATTCTAGACATTAATTCTCTGTCAGATGTGTAGCTGGTGAAGATTTTCTCCCACTCTGTTGGTTTTCTCTTCACTTCCTTGGTTGCTTCTTTTGATTGATGTACAGAAGCTTTTTAGTTTAATGAGGTCCCATTTGTTGATTCTTGACCTTGTTTCCTGGGCAATTGATGTCCGGTTTAGAAAATCCTTTCCTACACCTATATCTTGTAGATTACTGGCAATTTTTACTTCTAACAGTTTCAGAGTTTCAGACTTCACATTGAGGTCTTTGATCCATTTGGAGTTCACTTTTGTGGAAGGTAAAAGATAGGGGTTTAGTTTCATTCTTCTACAGGTGGAGATCCAGTTTTGCCAGCACCATTTGCTGAACATGCTGTCTTTCCTCCAGTGTAATTTTGTGTGTTTTATACAGAACATCTTAATTGTCTTTATACCCCCTTCCCCTTTGGCACCCTCCCATAGCCCCCCACCACTGGAATTCATACATTGTGTCATTTGTGTTAGGACTATTACGTCAAGTTAGTGTCCCCAGACGTCCTTCAGTGCAAGTTCATCCACTGAGGTCTACTCAGCCTATCTAGAGTAGGCTATAAGAAGATCAGCTCTTCCTCACCCAGCAGTAATCAATTGCCAGTATTTCTTCAGCTAAGATTGGGATCTGCTGTCCATTTCTTCAGTTCTGTGCTGGGGCTGTGTCTGCCTGATTTTGCATGGGTCTTGTGCATGCTGACACCATTGCTATAGGTTCATATGAGCAAGGACCCAGGAGCCTGTAGAACCCAATTTCTATATGGTCATACACCTCCTCCCTGGCTCTTACAGTCTTTCTGCCCTCTCTTCCCCACTGGCCCCTGAGGAGAGTTATACAGTTTTATAAATTTTCACCTCTGTATAACATTTAGATATATCTTAGACAAAACAATTCAAACTGTTTTAAATAAATTTTGGTTTTGTTATGCCTCATTTTCCAAGTGGTTATGGCCTAGCAAAGTTAGCAAATGCACAAGTAATTATCTTAATTAGATATATAATTTTTGTTTTCTAAAGCCAGTCCTTGAGTGTTCCTGAGCACAGCAGTACAACCCCAAGACATAATAATCAAGCACACATCACCCACAGGTCTCGTCACTCACAAACCATGTGCAACTTAAACCTTTTCTGACTTGGCTTTAAGCTTTTACAGTTTTTCTTCTCATCTTTTTTTTTATTGACAAAATCTTATCTTGTAAAACTCAGAACTTCACATTTATGCCATTCTCAATGATTTTCTCTCATACCCACTTAACTGTTTGTTTCTTAGTTTGTCTTCAAGAAGAGTTGGATCCAGATAACACAGACAGCACACTGTAGTGAATTAAGATTATCTGTACACATACTTTTAAGATTTTTCCTGCTACAAATCTCAAAAAAACTTTCTTTCTGCTTCGATATTTACACATAAACACACACACACACACACACACACACACACACACACACACACTTTCGTGGTCTCTTATAAACTGAGAGTTAGGAAAAAGTTTACTGTGCGCTTGGCCAGCCTGCCACACATAACTGGGCACACACAGGCAGGAACTGGGACCCATAGAAACATGTACTGCCTCAGACAGAAGCACACATGCATTCAAGAGCACATGCATGAGTAGCCAGCCAGGCACACAGACATGAGCATATGGGTTTCTGTTGCCTCTGACAGCACCTCCAGTGCAATGCCCACTGTTCTCAAAGACACCAGCTGTCTTCCCCCATCTGTCTGGTCTTCTTTGGTGCTGACCTACTCAGATGTGCGTCTAACACACAGGGAAGGAGTCACTGACACCCCAGTCACCCACCCGAATGTCCACTGTTAGGTTTTCAGTGCTAGTGTAAGTGAGAAGGCTCAAGGCCATCCTGTGACTTAGCCTCTGTAGCTTCTTCATAGTGGGTCCACAGGGTGGTGGGATGACAACCAGCACAATCCACACTCAGCACAGGGGCTGGTGGGTGCCTGCATATTCTGACCTCCATGCCTCACTCACATCTACCTGCCAGCCCATTCCCAGGAACTTCTGTCCCTGCAGCCCCACAGCTGACTGGGCTGTTCCCCTCTGTACTGCAGACAAGGGCACCTTTCTGGTTACATCACCTCAGCCCTCTGTAACCCACTGTGGGCCAACTATGTGTTATCATGCCCTCCCTGACTCCATCCTTTCTTCTATAGCACAGACTATCTCCAGCCTCCCCATCACTACCTGTGGGGCCCAATCCATCTTCCAATCTGTGGGGCTACTGGGCCTGGGCAGAAGCAGAGCTGCTGCCCTTGCCTGGGGTTTGCTGGCGCTCTCCCCAGCTGAGGGAAGACCCACTAACCACTCTGCTCCCTAGAGAGCCACAGACACAGTGCTGTCACAAAGCTGTGGGGTCTCAGCTTCCTTGCACAGAGAGTAAGGAGATGGGCCCAGCCCCCTCTGTGCCCAATGCAAGTACCACGGGGAGAAAAGCAAAACGTGGGTCAGGACAGTGTCTTGTGCACTTTACAAATGAGCATCCATGGTCTGTGTCATGGAGAACAGACCACAGGCTTGGGAGCCCCACCCAGTGTAATAAGCACAGGATTAGGTGAGATGCACACCCGGAGCCCACAGGTCTCCAGGGTCTCCAGGGGACACTGGATGGATGAGGAGCTTGAGAGAGGTGGAGTACTGAACAGTACGACCCTCCTAGGTGGAGTGCAGGACAAGTAAGGCTAGAAAAAGGAAGAAACATTGGGCATACAATCTTACCACACACATACACATGAAAACATACATACACACACAGGAACACCCCTCCCTCCACATACAAAGGAAAGTAGAGGAAATATATATACGCAAACATGATAGATAGATGATAGATAGATAGATAGATAGATAGATAGATAGATAGATAGATAGACAGATAGATGATAGATAGATAGATGGTAGATAGATAGCCATTGTAAATAAAAAGTAAGGAATTTTTAATTACTTTAGAACACTTGTGAGTTCACATACTGCAGATGCTGGGAAGCTCACTGAACAGCCAAGTCTAACAGCCCAGGCTGACTTCAACGGCAGCTGCAACTTGTCCCCTTTTCTGACTTGTTCTTTTCTCTGAACACTCACAGAAGTGACAATAGGTAGAGACGCTCCACCGTGGAGACCTGGGGAAACAGCTTTCTCTTCCTAAGTGACTATCAGTGTGCACTGTTCACAGTCCGCACCTTGAGTCTCAAGGTTTGTATTCCCAACTGTTTTCTTTCAAGATCTATCATCTATTCCATATCAATTAAGTTTTTAAGACTTTATTTTTAGTTATGTGAGTCAGGTGTGGTGACTCATGCCTTTAATCCCAGCACTCAAGAGGCAGAGAGACAGGTGGATCTCTGTGAGATCAAGGCCAGCCTGGTCTACATAGCAAGTTCTAGGCCAGCTGGGGCCACAGGGAGACCCTGTCTCAAAAAAAACAAGAAAAAAATGTGAAAATCATGTGAGTGTGTGTGTGTGTGTAACTATATGCTAGTGGATTCCAGAAGAGGGTGTTGGATCCTCTAAACTGAAGTTTCATGCAGTTGTAGGCCACCTAATGTTGGTGCTGGGAGCTGAATTTGGGTCCTTTGCAAGGGCAGGAAGCACTGTTACCTACTAATCCATCTCTTCAGCCCAGCTACAAGATGTGATGAAATGTGTATATTCCTTTAACTTTGGGATCTTGGTGTATTTGTTTGTTCTTTATTAATTCAGTGGTTTCTTACTTAGCAGTGTTTGTATTCAACATCTTAAAGGATATCTTGATTCAATTTTTTTTTTTTTGAGACAGGGTCTCCCTGTAGCCTTAGCTGGCCTGGATTCACTATGGAGACCAGGCTGGCCTTGAAACTCAGCGATCCCCCTGCCTCTGCCTCCCGAGTGCTGGGATTAAAGGTGTGTGCCACCACGACTGGCAGACTTTTTTTTAATTCTCCTAAGAGTAAGTTTTGCATCTAGAAAATGTAGCATTTCCATCTAGATCTGCCCCACAGCCCTAGTGCGAGATTTTTTTTAATTATCATCATATAATCCATAGAATCAAACTTTAAGAACCTTCTGGTCAGACATGCCAGACCAAGTTTGTGTGTTTGCCCTCACTGCCTAGTCATGCAAAAGTAGACGTCACCTGAAAGAGTAATGAGAGAGGGAGCAGGTGCTCGACTAGAACTCAGGTCAGTACGTTACCTGCTAGACAGCAGAGCTGAAATCACCCGGCAGTGAGGCAGGGGGGGTCCAGGCCCACACAGGTGATAAATTATATCTGAATACCGTTCACAGGGGGCTAAACAGTGAAACGATGGGATGAGCCTGGTCCAGAGCCAGCAGAACCTCAGACTCCCTCTTCCTCCTCAAATAAACACAAGGTTTCTACACACAGTAGAATCTCTGAGTTGCGTTCCAATGACTTGGGTCCTAGAACACCAGGAAGCCAGGGGTGAGGACGCTGTGAATGGGATTGAAAGCCTGGATCTGAAAGGTGTACCAGTTTGTTTTTGTGTCACAGGGACAGAATACCTAGAAGAAAAAAGGAGAGAAAAGCTTTATTTTGGCTCCTGGTTTCAGAGGTTTTCAGTCCATCATTGTCGGGGGACCCTGCTGTTAAGGTTGGCTCCTTTCTCAGCAGGAGCTTCCTGCCTGACTTACCTGGAAAGTGTCACCAAGCACAGATGCTTGGCCTCATTTAAAACATGACCTTTGGCATAGTTACCCGGAGTAAAAACTACCCCCAGGTTTTTTCTATATGATAATTAGGTATTGCCTGATAGTTGAATGATAGGATCCCACTGCCACATGTAAATAAAGCATACTATGAGCACCTATCAGCTGCAGCACTGGCTACTGCCCCCACACTATATTTTCCCCTAACAACCCACTGAATAAACGGAGCTGTTTCACTGAGTCCTGAACCTGCCTCCCCGGAAGGGCCTTCTTCCATCAGTGCTCACTGGCCGTCCTGACCCCGTTCATCGCTTCTGCTCCCTTTGTCTTGGTGGACCGGTGGCCAACGACCCAGGAGGGGAGGGAGAGACCCCACACATCATGGCAGGGAAGGCACGGCAGGAGGAGCATGTGGAAGAGCCCATTCATGTCACCAGAGACCAAGAGGCTGAGGGAGAAGCAGTAACCAGGGCTGGGTGTGACCCTCAAGGGCTGCCTCATGACCCTGTCGTCATAAGCATGCTGTGCCAGAGACATAGATGAACATGTGTCTTTCTACAATGCCAGAGCTTAGTAGCTTCTATGACAGCAATTTGTCACCTTATGCTGCCTACTTGGGTAGCCTGGCTGAGGCAGGCTCAGGTTCTGTTATTTCAATCTTAATTGCTAATTCTCATGTCACACGGCACACAGGAAATGCACCTGAGTGTCTGTGTGTGTGTATGTGTATATATATATATGTGTGTATATGTATATGTGTATGTGTATGTGTATGTGTATATGTATATGTATATGTGTATGTGTATGTGTATATGTATATGTGTATGTGTATGTGTATATGTGTATGTGTATGTGTATATGTATATGTGTATGTATATGTGTATATGTGTATATGTATGTGTGTATGTGTATATGTGTATGTGTATGTGTATGTGTATATGTATATGTGTATGTGTATATGTGTATATGTATGTGTGTATGTGTATATGTGTATGTGTTATGTATGTCTATGTACATGTATATTTGTATATGTGTGTATCTCTCTCTCTCTCTCTCTCACACACACACACACACACACACACACACACACTTTAAAAAAATTTCTATGTATATGTATTTGTGTATGTGTATGTGCATATGTATATGTGTATGTGTATGTGTATATGTATATGTGTATGTGTATGTATATGTGTATATGTATATGTGTATGTGTATGTGTATATGTGTATGTGTATGTGTATATGTGTATGTGTATATGTATATGTGTATGTGTATGTGTACGTGTATGTGTATATGTGTATGTGTATGTGTATGTGTATATGTGTATATGTATATGTATATGTGTATGTGTATATGTATATGTGTATGTGTATATGTGTATATGTATATGTATATGTGTATGTGTGTGTACGTGTATATGTGTATGTGTATGTGTATATGTATATGTGTACGTGTATATGTGTATGTGTATGTATATGTGTATGTGTATGTGTGTATGTATATGTGTATGTATATGTGTATGTGTATGTGTATATGTGTATGTGTATATGTATATGTATGTGTATGTGTATATGTGTATGTGTATATGTATATGTGTGTATATGTATATGTGGGTTGTAGAATAATTCAGAAAGGCTCTGAAGTGGGCTCAGACGGTGTCTGCACTAAGAGTGTGGGCCAGACTAGTGCTGGAAGGGAGCTGCCGCTGGAGCTGCTGGAGGCAGGGTTTGAGAGTGAAGTCTCAGAGTTCAGGGGGTAGTGAAAGGCTGAACCAGATCCAGATGGCTGAATAAGTGACAGGGCAGGCAGTCAAGTAGGCCACATCAACAGCAGGAGACTGGGCTGAGCTGGAGCTCCGGGACAGTTGAAGAGTCCACTGCTTGTTGGCCCTGGATACACACACCAGGTATCAGATGTTGGTGTGGCTATGCCATCCCCGTGTTAGTTGTCCCTTACTTTATTGGGTCCAGATGAGGGAATTACACTTTTTCCTGGCATATCTGCTAAGTTCTTGGGCCTGGTTTTCCTCATATGATTTTGATACACCCAGATGTCCCTATAGTCTTAATTCATCCCAAATAAACCTACAAGATATCTCTCTTCCTATTCCCAGGAACAAGTCATTCATCAGTCTGTACTAGGTATGTGGTGCCTGATAGACAGTGCAGTTCTTGGGTCTACCCAGAGACTACAAACTTCCTCCTTCAAAATGGAGTAAAAAACTGCTTCTAAAATAAAGTCTCCATGAGAAAGCCTGAGCAAGTGATGAAGGTCTGTGTAGGTTTGTTATGATATATAAAGGATGAGACAAAAATAATATACAGATAATCTTAAATTTTCTAAGGTCATAGTTTAGTCACCTAGTTTAAGGAAGAAAATATATATCTAGTCAAGGTTTATCTGAGAATATTTGTTTTTCTTACCCAAGCTTTATCTACATAGCACATA
>NW_008360311.1:2700748-2701211 GCF_000622305.1 Nannospalax galili
TTAACAGCCATAGTTTGAGGCCTATACTAATGTGCTCAGAGGGACTTAAAGGACAGTTTTTGCCCCTTGCCCTCCAAGATCAAGTAAGTTCCAGGGGACTATGGAACATCTCTCAAAATGTCCTGTAATTGTGGTGAGTCACCTATCCTCTTGTCCAGGGAGGACATGGAGATCCCAATAGATGGATTTGAACCAGTGTCCAGTCTGCAAAGAGGAGGGTCAACTCAGAGGAAACATCTCCTCCATGCTTCCAAGTGAAGCCAGCCATGATCAAGCAGGACCTTTGACTTATCTTCACATAGATGGAACTGGAAAAAGAAAGGAGCCAGGAGCTCCTCCCAAGTTCATGTGATCCCTGAGGAACAGATCCTCAGATGATCTTAAGTGTAAAAATAAACTGATTTATTTGGGCCAACTGTATGGTCTTAAACACCCAAAAGGAAAGTATAACCAAAGAGTCATG